>NC_088312.1:4242424-4545454 GCF_910592395.1 Lineus longissimus | reverse complement strand
ACCACCAAAGTCTCCATCAGGTCAAAGTATGCCCACATTAGGAGTAGGAGAAGCACAAGCCATGCAAGTGTAAGTTGTTTCTTTCATTTCCCCCAGTATTTGATTATTTTCTTTAATAACCTGATTCTACTAAGGAGACTTTCCTCCGCAGTCACTTCTGCCGGAGAACTGCTTTTTGCTTCATCTATCTCCCTAACTAAAACTATCTGGATAGATACCAGAATGTAATCTTGGTGAGTTTTGTTTTCATCCAAAATAAGTGCTTTTCTATCCAGTGCAGTTTGACAGTGGTCTTGTGGTGAAAGGGGTGTCTTTGTAACCTAACTTTTTTTCCCTATGTCTGCCTTTCTTTGTCCCTTTTTAATCTGTTGGGTGAAAAGTAGCTGAATTTGGGCATATTTTGGTTATTTCAAAGAATTTATGAACAAAACATGATAAGTCCTGAAATCCTCATTCAGATATAAAGAAATCTACTGACAACTCTTCTCCACTTGACAAAACAATGTGGACAACTTATATTGACCTTGACCTTTCTCTCCCCTCCTCCAGGTCCACTAGCACCAGTTCAATTAATGATTCTGATGAGAACTTCAAGCGGTTTGAGAGCCAAGAGAACCTCCTGGTTCCACAGGTGCCTGGCTCAAACAACAGGTATTGTTCTCCAAGAAGAACCCTGGTCTCTACCAGAAAGCTTGTTCTGAACTGTTTAAAAAATATACCTCAAAGCAGATGAGGGCATGGGCCTCTTTTAGTTGTTTTCTGTGTGATTAAGGCAAATAAAATTATTTCATTAAATGGACGGATCAACCAGTACAACTTTAATACAGAAACCTTCTTTTCTCACTTCTATGATTTTCTGCTGCAGGCTTTCTCATTCTTCTTCTTTGGATGGTATAGGCTTAACCTCCAATTTCCCGCGCTGTGTCTTTCTTTCTATATGTTTTCACTTCAAATAAAATGTTAATCTACCGCAAGGTTACTACTGTTTTTCGGAAATTTCTTGGTGTATGTTGATGTTTACTACTTTCCAGTAATCTGAGGGTATCGTGAAAAAGTTAATTAGATTTGACTTCATCTGTTTGGTTGCTTTGTCAAAAAGGTCTGGTCATGAGAGAGAAAAATAAAAGGACATGGTTGGGGCTTTGCCATAAATGAGAATAAATTTTCATGAGAGAAAAAGATAATTTGACAATTATGGTTTCTATTGTTTCATTTCTAGTTCTGAACCAGGCTCACCTGTACAGTTCTCATCCGACTCTGAAAAAGGAAAAAAATACATATTTCCAGGACCAACCACTTCAGCAGAACCAACGTCACCAACCATTAGCCCATCTGATAAATGTAAGCAAACACGGGTTGATCAAGGGTTTTGAGAAAGAATGGTGCCTCAGAGAAAAAGGGAGCAGTGCCTTTTTTATATTCATTTCCTACAATCTGTGATCATTTTAGAAATTAAGGATCGGAGCACGCCCAGTGGACCTAAAAGAACAATAGAGCACTGTTAAATGATACTGAAAGATTCTCAAATATTACAAAAGTTTTCCGAAGAAAATGTGCCTTTTGTGCGTTGTCTGTGTTGGAGAATATTCATCTGTCAATGACGAAATGAAGAAAGGGTTTGATTATGCTGTTAATGTCACTTTAGTGATGCATATCTTGTTTCCAGTGCTCATTGATGCGTCAAAACGAGGAGATTGCAAGAAGGTCGAAGAACTCTACCAACTTGGGGGCAATCTCTTGGCAACGGACATGTATGGAATGACCACCCTTCATCATGCTGCACGCTTCGGCCACAAGGACCTTGTGAAATTTCTGATAAATAATGGTTAGCAAATTGACTTGATGCTGCTTATCTAATAAATGAAAAAACTGTTTTTGTTGTGATTGGGATGGTTCAAAATCACGCAACATGTACAATAATTTCATAAAAGTCTCTGTAAATCTTCCTTTTTGTCTTATTGAAACTTGTATGTTGTTAAGGCAGAAGCAAATTCTCTAAATTCTCCTGGATACTTATGGCCTCATTATCGTAAGATCTCCAATTTTATCGATTTTTTTCTGTGTATTAGTTTCTGCAGTTTTTGAAGATTATCCATTCTCTTTTATTTAGCACCACCTGTGATCTTGGATATGGTAGACTATGAAAAGTGAGTATATCGTGTATAAGTTACTCGCATTACCCACAGTAGGTTTAAGAATATATCCAACCTAAATACGGAAGAGTCGAATTCGTTATTGTTTAAAAAAGAGAAGAGAGTAGAGCATGAATGGGAAAGACACTGATACGAAAATAATTGTGGCTAATGTTGAGATGTGTTTTTCTCTTGTTTGTAGGGGCCAGACGGCGTTGCACAAAGCTGCATGGTATCAGCGGCGTGCTATCTGCTCCCTTTTAGTGGAAGCGGGGGCATCTCTCACTCGAACAGACTACCAGGGTAATACACCTCGCCTCCAGTCGCTGAGGGCAGAGGATGGAGAACTAGCGGCTTATCTTGAAAGTAAGTATTTGATAATGACATCATCAGTAACAATTGGATGAAATAAATGTCAATTACAAATTCCTATATCCTATGTTCTGGCTTTTGTTTTTGCACTGTTATGATTTTTACACTCTAACGACGAATTGTTTTTTTTCAGATCAGGAGCATCGCCAGTTGGTGTCCTCTGAGGACCAAGAAACAGCTGTCTAAGCCTACAGATAATGTCTGTTCTGCAATCAGGGGCCTGGCCTATCGTGGGTACATGTAGGCCTTCAACAGTTGAATAGGACCTCTAAGAAAAGAAAATACTGTCACCTGCTCTTTGGGGTGCAGGACCCAGTTGCTGTTTCAAAATCATGCTTAACTCCTAAAAAAACAACTATTGCACTTTCTGTGACTGATATATGATTATACGCTCATTTGCAAAGAATTTTACACTTTACTGGACTTAAGGGAAAGCAGCTCCTAAAGTTTTTGGAGTGTCTGGCTCGCACATGCACACTGAATGTGTGGAGTCAAATATTAGATATTCAATTATTCAAGTCTTCATCATCCTCTTAATGAACTACCCATGATAGCCCAGGCCTTAAGCAGAAAAAGAGACAAGACGATTTGATATATTCACCAATGTGATCCTACCTATTTGTTGGTATCCGACCGCACCTGTGATGTTTAGGTATTTATATTGAGTTGTAAATATTATGTTTTACTGAAAAATTATTTGTAACAGTTGTAGAGTAGGCTTTCTGTTCACAAACCCACGTCCACAGGTCTGGACGAGACGGCTTCTTTTTAACCAATCGTGGCGAAAAGATTGTAATTACAGCATACAGAGAAGACTGATGATTACTGAACATGCAAGTGCATTATACCTAGTTGATACTAGTATTTTGTTTTAATTTGTTGGAGATTTGGACTTTACTATCACCGTTGTACAGTTTTATACCACTTGAAGTCAGTTTTTTAATGACCAACCTAAAGTATTTGATATACATGTTGGAATGTGAATGATCCCTCTATTTTACAATTTACGAAGCCAAATCCTGGCCATCATGTTCATGCCCTAGAGTTTGATTGTAGTGTTGCACATCATTTAATCCAGGTAATATTGCAGCCTGCATGATGACTATACTTTGAAAAATAATATTTCGTACTGGTAATTGAAAGCTTTTTCAATCGATCAACAACTTGGTCTTGAAAACATTTAATGGAACATCACTTGAACTGTATAAACTGTGAATAATCATAATAAATTTGTATATTGTAGAAAAGGTTAAGATTATTTATCAATCTGTTTACTGCATATATGTATCACAAGATTTTCATGCTGTTTATTTTTGCAATTGCGTGTAATAGCAAATACTTCTTTAAAAAAGGAAATTTTCCGAATTTTTATTTCGACTTATTGACACATTATTTGCACTAATGCAAAAACATTATGCTTGAAAATCTTGCAGTTTGCAGTAGCCATTATAATCAACAAAAATCTGTGATTAACATTGAAAACTTAATCAAGGTGATGGTCTTACAGCTCCGGTAATGTATTGGTTCCCCTGATGCAAATTTTTGTCCGATGTTCATTGACTGATACTATCTGAAGTTGAAATGTATTTGGATCTCATTACTCGTCAGTGTTTTTTCCATGTGCTTTGTTGATTTCAGGATAACATTTCAGCTACCCGATCTATGACCTTATAATGGAGATGCGAGTATACACTGTACCATCAGAACCGCACCTGACCTTAATGTGTGGCATGCTAAATGGGCATTTTGCCAGATTTTGAATGATTTCATGTAGACAGCCTTATTAACTTTTAGATTTTGGTCATCTTAAAAAGATTGGGGCAACCTACATTTGTGTTATATCATGGCTTGTCTAAAAACTTTCGCTTGCATTGTATGATTAATTTGAAGCGGATGTTACTTGCCAAATTGTGACAACATGGTTGACATTATTTATGCTGTTTACAAAATTGGCTTATAAAAACGGTATTATAGAAGCCTGATCTGTCATTGAGGTCCCCCTCAAGGTATTTACCAGCGCATGCACAGAGCCTCGGGGGTGGATTATCAAGTGTATGATTTGTATGCCTGAGGTATGCTCGGTGGCATCTTTGACAATAAGATGAATTGTACTTGTCTGTGACCCTGCCATGTTTTGTTGATTGTAAATTTTCTTGAGAATTTAATCAAATCATTCGCAATATGGTAAAGATCATCACCAATAGATGTCATGTTTCTATCTTGGAAAGTCTATCAAGTCGGTCGGCACTATCATTATTTTGTTCCTTTGAAGATTTGTCTGCGCTGTGTGGCTCGAATGACTGAAACGAACGATTGATGTGAGAATATTTTACATTTTATTGGTGCCTGATTGCAAGTGTTGCTATTCCATGGTAACGACTGATGTTTGTTGTGATATTTTGTTGTTCCCTTTGTATTGATTCCCACCGTTTTTCAACTTATACGATAAACAGACCAAACAACATTTCATTAGATCAATTGTGGAGATATCTCTAGCCTCATTGGATTTTAATTTCGACCAAGTAATGATGTATGGAATGTCTGCTCAGCTAACATGTAATTGATTTGATATTCATTGAGAAGGCTGATGTACTTTGGATGAGACTGATATTACTATCACACTACGATCATGCATATAATAAGCAGAAGGATACATTTCGAAAGGAAAGTTTGAAAGAGGTCACTGACAAAGCATCTCTCAGTGAGTCTATTGCTAACTCTTAAATGACCATCAGCTTATTTCAAAGCCTCCCAAAGGAGTTAAAGGGGGACTATAGGCAGGAGCTTGGGATCAAACTGGTGGTCTTCCGGTGTCTACAGTACACAGTTATAAGACTGGGTTGTGTTTGGTTCGGCAATAAATATATTCCCTGCACAAGCACGAAGAATAGTCTCAATGTACTGTGAGATAGCAAAGACCCCATTTGCAACTTTGTGTAACTTAATCTGATCTACCTGGCTCCAGCCTTTAGTCATCCTTAAACCATCATCATTGCTTGTTCAACTAAATTTGTCTACATATGTCACCACAATTTGGTTGCCTTCCCAACCTGTTTATCTTGCACATTATTGTATAAAGTACCTTTCATGATGTGATAAATGTGTACAGTGAGTTGTAATAAAATCCATTATGCACGAAGGCATTGAGTGCCGACAGTATACAAGAATATAGTCTGAAAACACAATGTTTTTTTCACTGAAGTGAGACAGTGTCGGCTATACATTTCTGTTAGGTTTTGCACATGGAATATATAGTCGATGCCATTTTACTTATTATAGCTAGATTGAACATTGTCATACATCCCTGTGGTTTTTAAAACGTCCTTCATTCACCAAGTATATGTTTTTTCTGACAAAAAAGTTGTGCTGGGTATTTTACCAAATCTTTTGTACATGGCGGATTTATTCGGAGCACACATGTTTCAAACAAATGGTGTCAAATGACTGAAAGGGTGGAGATGAGCATATTCTTCAGGATTCCTTATAAAATGTTGTTCAAACTATCATTTTAAAAAACACATCTTATATAGATCTAAAGTTTTACTAAAGGACAAGTACATGTATCTTAAAGGGAGTCTATTAGGCAGGATTAAGATCAAGTGACACAAAATCGAAAATGTCAGTCACATATAAAAGACCACCAATTTGGCTCGGTATCTCTGTCTATCTCTCCCCTTTCACTTTCACTCAGTCTGTATTTTAAAGGCAATCTGTGGAGAGTCCTCAAACACATCCCAACCAATCTACCAGCAGTAATTTAAAGACAAAATCGCCATTTGAAGATGTCTGCAAGGCAACAGCCCTCATGATTTCATCACCCTAGCTTCTTTACGTTTTCACTACAACCAGGGACAGTATTATAATTTTGAGGGATACTTTTAATTGCAGCAGTAAAGTAGTCATTTTAGTTGCAATGGAGTATTAAAAAAACACTACGTAGCCACTATTGGCAAAGCAAAGTGTAACTGGACTGGTCTTGCCCATCTTTGCATACCCACCAGGTCAGTTGCATGCTCCTCTCCTTGCCAATGTTACTGATGCATAGGAGAAGTAAGTAATGAGTAAAAGACCCTGAAGCTTTGAATGGGTCTACATGTAGCTTTAACATCAGAAGGTGACCTTGAAAATATTGTAACATTATGTTTAATTGGACTTTTTACTTAAAAATGCTTGGTAATTTTTATTTCAAATTAGTCGTTAAAAAGAAGGATTTTGAAGTAATCCTTGTTATGAAATAGCAGGGCTTCTAAATCGATGTTTTTCAACTGATCACATTATCTTAACTCTATGAAATAACACATTTGTAAAATACTTCTTTCTGGGACACTCTGTATGGAGTGACTGGTTGACATTCATCACAGATTGTCTTTAAATCACCAAAACATGTGCAGTGTAGTTCCGTGTGCAAGTTTTGTCATGCCACGGAGTGAGGTTTATTGTGAACGAATAAAGAGAGAACTATCATTTAACCCATCTTCTTCATTTGGTTGAGCATACATGAGGGCCAAGCAGCCAGGCCAGCTTGGTCTGGTTGTGACTATCTCGTCTCTCTCACCATGCTTTGCGACATGGTGGAGCAGCCTGAAGGCCCATATCAGTCTTGTTGTCTCATTTGTCACACTGGAGCAACCAAGTCCTGTTCAGTCTGATTGTGACTATCTCGTCTCTTCCCACGCTTTGAAACATGGTAAAGGAGCCAGAAGGCCCAGTTCAGTCTGGTTGTGAGTATCTCGTCTGTTTCACTGTTGAAAACCACGTCCTATTCAGTCTAGTAGTGACTGCCTCGTCTCTCACTGCAAGAGTTGGAAACGCGATGGGGGAGATAGAAGGCTGTTTCGTCTGTCTTGGCGTGGAGCAGACGAATTCCGTCTGGTTGTGACAGTCTCACCTGTCCACCATGCAGGAAACTGGGTTGAGCAGCAGCCAGGAAGCCCGACAAACCTCCTACCTTCTGGTTGGTGCGGAGGCGAAAGGGTTGTTTATAACCCCGGTCGAAATTTGACATGTCCTTCCTGACCCCGGTTGTTGAAAGCAAATTAGCCTTGAGTTCACATTGAATGGTTTATCACCAGTATGGGAGCGTAACAACCAGACCGATTCGGGCACGTACGAGAGAGATCAGACTGTCTCATCAGTCTCGCTTGTGACTGTGTTGTGACTGTCATAATGTTCTCTCTCTCCATGATGGAGAAACCATAAGCCCCGATTCCCCGCTGTGGCGACACGACGATGCACCCAAAAGACCTGATGTGGATTGATATGACGGACGGTGTCTCATCTCTGTCATCGCTATGGCAACGCAATGGAGCAGCCAAGATACCCGGTTTGGTCTGTTTGTGGCTGTCTCATCTCCTTGATACAGCTACAGCCAGCAGACAGAATCGATCCAGGTAGGTCCACCCTGTTTTCAACACGCTGGACAGTCAAAACCAGCACAACTCGGGTCTCCTTGCTACTCAGTAGAGTTCCCAATACTGTGAGATGGATGAGACAGTCGCAACAAGGCTGAAACGAGTCGTCTGGTTGCTTCACCGTGTTTTCAACACATACAGCGAGGGAGATAAGACAGTCACAACCATAATGAACAGGGCTTGGTTGTTCCACAGACGTCTTGGCAACAGTCCGCTTCAGGCTGGTGTTGACTGTCCCATCCCCCTCATCTTGTCGGCAACACAATGGAATAGTCCGGCACAATTCGATCCGGTGGCGGTTTTCTTGTCTCTATCGTCGTCTTCTTGACAAAGTGTCTCGGTCTTGTTGCAGACGTTTCATCTCTCCTACGGCCTTGTCAACACGCTGAGGCTGCAATGCTCGATTCGACCTGGTTGTTAGGGTCTCATATTTCCCACCATGTAACACGGTGGTGCAGCGAGGAGGTCCTATAAGGACTCGCATCCGAACCATATTCGGGCTGGTATTGACTGTCTCATCTCTCTCACTGTATGTTGAAAACAGGGTGGAGTTACCAGGCGCGATTAGTTCTGCTGGCTGTTGTTTTATCATCTTTCTCACCACGTTATGCCAGGGGATTAGCCATACCATGCAGTCTCCTCGCCGATGTCTCATCTCTCCAACGTCTTTTCAACGCGATGGAGCAGGTATGGCCGATTTGGTCTTCCTTCAGATGTTTCATCTTCCTGTACCGTCTTGTTAACGCTGTGGAAACGTAATGCCCGATTCGGTCTCGTTGGTACGTTTTCATCTCGCGCACCATGTTGGCAAAACGGTGGGGAATCCAGAGGGCCCTGTAAGGTCTTGTGGTTATTGTCCCATCTCTCTCTCGCAATGTTGGCAACACGATGGAGCAGCCAGAAGACCCGATTTGGATGGTTGTGACTGTCTCGTCTCTGAAGGTAGAGACAAATCGGCAAATCAGTAGAGTCGGCAAGAGCCCAGTTTTGGTCTGGTTGATCGACTGTCTCATCCCTTTGGCAATACAGTGTTATTGTGGCTGTTTCATCTCTCACTATGGTCAAGATACCAGTCTCGATTCGGATTGGTTGTGACTGTCTCGTCGTACTTACCATGTTATGCTAGATGATGGAGCAACCAGAAGGCCGGTATGGCTGCGATTGTCCCATCTCTCTCGTCGTACTGGAAATACTGTGGAGCGACCAAGCCATATTCGGTCTGGTTGTGACTGTCTCATCTCTCTCGCCGTATGTGCCGGAAAGCCAGAGGCCCTGTTTCGGTCTTGTTGTGACAATCTCATCTATCTCACCGTGCTGGAAACACGGTGGAGTAGCCAGGAGCCCCGATTCGGTTTGGTTGTGACTGTCTCCTCTGTCACCATGTTATGATGTATTTTCATCTCTTTGGTCATGTTGGATGCATGGGCTGGGGGCGCAGCGAGGAGCTCCGATTTTGTCTAGTCCGGACTGTCTCGTCTCGTTCAGGGATGAAAGACCTGATTAGGTATGGTTGTGACTGTCTCATCTCTCACTGTCTGTTCAGGCAAGAACTAACAGACTGAATCGCACGGAGCGTGTCCACTCAAGGTGTCCACTGTGTCGAGAGTGGTGAGACAGTCACAACCAGTCTGAATAGGATCTGGTTGCTCCAGCGTGTTGTGAAGACTGTGAGGAAGATGAGACATGCAGACCGAATATGGCCTGGCTGCTTCACCATGATACATAAAATGGCGAGTGAGATGATACAGCAAGAAACGGCCGACTGCCTGGTGCCTGGAGACTGTCAAACCAGACCAAATCGGGCCTCCTGGTTAGTTGACCCTCTTTCCAATACGCTGAGACAAATAAGACTGTCACAACCAGACGGAATTGAGCCTTCTGTCTGCTTCACCGAGGTTTCAGGACGGTGAGACAGATGGGACTGTCACCTTGTATTTTAGCGTTTAGGGGTAGGACAATATAAAAGTAGGTACTGAATACTTGTTGAGACATGCAGTGACATAAGAACTCCGCCGAATGTAGTTTATCGTGTTTGATAACGTGATGGTTTCTTGGCTCAATATCTTTCAAACCGTACATGTACTCAATTTGACCCCTCCTAGTCATCTTGTTTATGAACAAAGTGTCTCACCTGAATCTATAATCACGCAGCGATATCATCTTCCCATTGTTTTCCGTCTATTTATGACATAATAACTCATTATATATTATAGTTGTTGGAGATATCAAATGAAATGTCCCCTCAATACATCATGGGTTAGATTTTTTCCTACGTCATTAGTTATCGTATTGCTCTGGTGGGATGGTTGGTGTCCATGAACTTACGGGGAAACAGCCAAAGGGGTGGGTAGAGGTAGCAGTACATGCAAAGGCCAATGAGAGCGGTCGGTTTGAAACCTCGGGGGAGTTAACTTTCAGACATTGACGGCATCTCGGCATCTTCTGACCGGAACGCTTGGTTATCTCTCTGATGACATAACACAATGTCTGACTTCTTTTTGTTACGTAACCCAGCACCGCATAATGTATTTTGTCTGATGGCAAGAGTTAATGAGGTAACGCAGTGACGTTTCAGCCAAAATTATTACAGGGCGTCTTATTATTGGATTAGAGGAAGATCCTTAAGGAGATACATTGTAAGCATGTATGTTAAGGAGAAATCTGGCATCGCTGTGTTCCTTTGAAATGAGTGTGGTGGCGACGGCGGTGACAGCTGCAATCGAAGATTCCAGTGTTGTCTAAGCCGCGGGGGGAGGGGGACCCTCTCTTAATACATATTGAACTCTATAGTGTGGAATTAACCCACCGGATGGACGGCTTTCGGTGGTTGAACTTCCGGTATACACATTGTGCTAATGCAGTCTAGCCCGGCGACAGCCCCTCTATTTTCGGATGCGAGCAATATCGAATATTACATGTATATATGCTGTATAGGCTAGTCATTGATGCAGACGCCCTGCAGATGTGAAGACGGAAATAAAATGATAATTAGAATTCAAGCTTATGAAATACATATACATCCTTGACTATCGTATACGTCAGACAATTAATTGATGCGTCACACACATGCGAAATCTACAGATGATATAACAATATCTGTATATTTCGAACACCGGACCCGAAGAAGATTAACAGCTTTCAAGGAAGAAAGATAAACGGTCCGCGGCGACTGGCGCGATGCGCGACCTTTTCCGAAGCTGCCTTTAAAAAGACCGCCATCGCATTTCTCCGCCACAAACTATCGGCAAGCCAGCAGGGATCAGTCGCGGAAGTCTCGGCATATATAATCAGAGCTCAACAAGAAAGTGAGTACAATTCCTTTACTGATATTTCGAGCTTCTTTCTGTCTGAAGATTTTCATTTCCTTTTAAAATGAAAGTTAGACAAATGTCCTCAATAGTTTCAATATTATGATGTTTTGTTGCTTGAAGTTTGATTTCAGGCAAGACTTTAACAACCGTTCGCGAGTCGATCACGATTCTCTGTGGCAAAACTTTATGACGTGATCACGCGAACCATTCCTCAGCTTGATCTTAAATTGTTGCAGAATTATGTTTGGAGGGATACATTTGTGGGCCCAGCCGTTGGCTACCACACGTCTCTGTCGCGACACGTTGTCAACAACGATGACGCTGTCAGCCGTGAAAAGTGAATGCCTTCGAAAACACCTCCCTATATTTCCTCCTGAATTTATCAAGTAAAGTGCGAATAACTTGATGTATATAATCGATTCGCTGTAATTCATAATTGTTGTGGTATCAGTATGTGGTATCAGTATGAGTGTGATGACCGGGACTAAAAGTCATATTCTGGCTTTCGAGAGTTTTACAGTTGCTGTTGTGGTGACATGGGCGTACTTTACCATTTCTGACAATATATCAATTATATGATTTAAACCGATGCAGACATCTTATTCTTCTACTTACTTCCAAGTGATATTGTGAAAACTTTCGAGAAGAACCAATGTGATCAATCTTGTTCAGTGGAAAATCCACCTAGCCTACTTTAGCGTCAGTTCTTACAAAATAGTTAATTTGGCAGACGTGAAGAAAGACATGCGTTCGAACAATGACTCTACTTTGGAGTGTAACCTTACAAAATGTAGCCGATTACCTCCTCAAAAATCGCTTTTCCGTCAGTGACGACCGTCAAATTTTTCTTGCCATTAAAGGCGCGCTTGACTCCTGGTTTTCTTTTTCATATTGTTCAAAAGAATTCCAATTTTCAGTCATCTTAAGGTACAGAACCTGAATGACTAAAGATGTTAAAAGTAACGGAAGGAATCGACCACATTAACGTTCGAGATTGCAACCAGAAAGTGCACTTGGAATATCCTTCCGCAATCATTGGTCTGGTTTCGCGCGCTCTGGATAGTTTTTCTCTGCTTTGGTGGCACTGAAGCTGGCAACGGTGTATGAACGGTTGCTAATTGATGGCCACCGCGGCTGCAGATTTGTTGTATTTCATTTACCAATTTCCTCGAGCTAGCCTCCGGAGAAGGGGCCCGCCTGGTGACCCCAGATGTCACAGCTTTTCAATGAACGGTTGCTAATTGATGGCCGCCGCGGCTGCAGATTTGTTGTGTTTCATTTACCAATTTCCTCGAGCTAGCCTCCGGAGAAGGGGCCCGCCTGGTGACCCCAGATGTCACAGCCTTTCAACCCCTTCGACACTCTGATGTAAAAGGCCGATGATGCAGGGCCGGACGTTCAGTATTAAAAAGCACTGTCTAACACATTCATTGTTTTATCTACACTCCTACGCAGTAATTGATATATAGTAGATGGCGAGAAAACTACATGTAGGGTTTGAACGCCGCCACTGCTTTAGGAGTGTAGGTTTCATCCCGAGTTGATATAATTTGCATCGACAGGTACGAGTGCCCTTGGGCTTGTGGTGTTAAATGAAATGCTTTGGCGAGAAGATGTGCAAAAATCATCTTTGCCTGTCAATTAGAACCTCAGGCAATGCACTCCAATCCAATAACGGCTTTTTGCTAGTCCACCTCATGCAAAAACATGTGAAGCCCACCCTCCTCGTACCTTGACATACATTGCACATTGTAGAAACTGACGTGGAAGGGCGTTACTATTCGGCACGGTCACCGAAAAAGGTAGCGATTCTTCGATCGGTCTGGCTTTGTAAAGCACACCTGGTAACTCTAACATAAGATGACGTTTCCGCTGAGGATAAGGAAGTTTCAAATTTTCGCAGAAACTTGATTTCGTCCTTCTAAGAATATGTATGGGTAACAATACAAAGCGAGATTTTAAGATGGAATATTCAGTTTCATAAGAACTGTACAGTAATCAGAACGAAAAAATACGTAATACGTAATAAGAGAGCTTCTATTGGTATCAAAGACTGAATACCCTTTGAACCAAACACCGCAACACTGAAAAACAATGTATACAATGTAACATCCGGATAACTTTCTCATGAATTTCAAGGAAGCATCCTCCACTGGCAGTATCGCATGAGATCATGTAGTTGGTGTCATCGGTCACTGAGTGTCCTTTTCCCGCCAAGCAAACATCCTCCGAAAGCCGATTCTGTGGGCTGTGAAAACGTTCCTTCTTGGTTTGGATGTGCTAATTGTAACCCCTGTTAATGTGATATAGGGATTAGTGGAGTTTGATGAGCGTTCCCATCCTCCCCCGCAGGGTATCTGAAGGCGGAGGGGATCCAGTCACCCAAAATTGGTCTACTCTACACGTACATGACCAAGCTCCAAAGATATACATGATTATCTGTATGCATTTTTAAGAAATAGGTAATTTAAGAAATAGCTACATTTGAATAAGTATGGTACGGGAATACGATAGCTGGCAAACTTCAAAGGTTGATGACTGGAAACGATTTTTTTTCGTGCTGATTTAAATTTTCTTTCCTTGAAGTAGAGTAAATGAATACTTGCAGGCAGTCTTCCTTGCTTTGTGGTACGGTATATATACAGTCGGTGATCACAATCGGACGCAGCCATTTGGCAAATGAGAAAGCGCCTCAAAAGTCGTACTATCGGGTATATATCTGATTATTTCGTTAACTACTTGTAACTGGACAGGGTGAAGGCGATGCCCAAATATCGTCTTTACTCCATGATGTCGATGATTACTTTTGAAAAATAAACATACAATTATGTACAAACTTTTATCCAGATATATATCTTGCAAAATGTTCGATTCGTTTGATTTCGACCGATGAATACATCATCGGCCGGACAAGAGGTAGATATAGCGACATTAGTCATTCCCGGCACGTACCGTTGTAAGTGAGAATCACCTCAGACATCGTCAAATGTTCTCAATAATTCCCAATAACAAATCATTGTTTGCGTTACGTCGTTGACGTCGTTACTAGTGCTCTTCTTGTCGACATGCTACAAGTACCGACCGGTAAGTTATTTGCGGTTTCCAACTGTTCTCATGGATTTACTCTCTAAGAATACTGTTTGAGCTTTTGTGACGAAAAAATCTTCAGCGCAATACTGCAACCACTGAAAGAAGTGGTCAGGAATACCCTACAAAGGTTTTGAGTTTCTCGAAAGCCTTCAGGGTATTTCATTCATTTCCTTGAAAAACGTGAAGTTTTAACATTGCTTGGGCTTAAACAAATCTTAAAGGTTTTTCAATAGCTGAAAAATCATTTTATTGCTTAAAAATGGTGTTAAATTAAGTTTACGTCGTTTTAAAGTGCATTCTCTAAATTATAATAGTGTCTTGATATGCGCCCGATGTAGCAAAATTTACATATCATACTGACTAGAATACTCCAGTGACTGAGAATGTGTCCGTCTATGGAAGTAGCCCAAAGGGATTTTGTTGATTTTTGCTTTTTGCCACATGCATCATAGCCTTAATAAGCAAACTGCGGTAGGACTGGAATCGCGAATCGCGTCAGATGCTTTTAAACTCGCCTGATTTTTGGTATATACAGCCAGTGGTTGAATCGGGAATGGAAACAGTGTAAAACTGGCTGAGCCAATGGTTGAATCGAGAGTAGCAACATAGCAATGATTAATACTAAAGAAAAGACATTAGAAAAGTCCAAGAAGCAATTAGCCGGCTAATCTCTTTCTTGAGATGGGGTTTTATATCAGAAGGTATCGAACACTTGACAAACTGAAACATTTTTTGAATACGAATTAAAAGCTTTGATGTCTTATTAAATAGAAGAAGTAGAGATATATCTAGATATCTATCAATTACGTCAAGTACATTTACACGCAGATGTCTGTGCTACGAAGAGACGGCGCCGGTTTGTTTGCATATCATCTCGGGGAACATCAGAATTCGACTAGGCAGTAGAATGCGACTTCGGCGGGAGTCGAATTAGCTTGCCTTATAAGACCAACGAAGAAAGGTTCATTCGACAATCCTGTACAATATACCTCTTCTGGTGTCTGTTTAAACATTGTCCTGTTTTGGCCAAGCTTTCTTCTCTGAAGAAGAATGGGCAGATTTTGGTGGTAGTTTCAATGCAAAACAAATCTCCGAATTTGACGACTCGCCCCGCTGACAAATGTTACTTGTAACGGCCTCATTAGTGAAATTAAATAGCTTTGAGGAAAATTTTGATACAATTGCCTCGCAGCGGAAGAGGCTTTAAGTCTCCCGACTTCACACCACTTAAGGTTACAAGTTGCACGGCCGCCTTTCGTCTTGTCGGCCCAATTCAGGTGAAATTGCTTTCATGGTTCTGCTTTGATTGTGACACCCGTAAGCTGCTGCCTTCCGCCTCCATTAACAACACCGCGAAGGCAGGACAGAACACTCAATGAACGTTTGAGAACTTCTGCGGAGGGTTACTACGACTCCTTTGACCTTAAGAGTTGCTAGATCTGAGTCTATGCCAACTTGCTAATACCGACCTTACCAGAGGCGTGAATTTCCTTCTTGAAATATTCTTCAGATATTTTATTGAAAGCGAGAACATCTTTTCTGCGGAAAATTGAGAAGTTTACCAGACGAAGCCAATAAATGACCGGGTGTATTACATGTAGTGCAACGGCGCTATTGAAGGATTTCTGATGACGTGGTGATAGCCCTACTAAATATTTTGATCATTGTCAATCACCAAATCTCCAGTTTTATCATTCTACATTCTGTCCATAACAGTTTGATCCACGTGTAGCATTAGAACCTGGATTACTTAATCTTATCGAGTTTCACACGGTTTTACACATTAGTCAACAGAGCAAATTGGGAACGTTTTATCAAAATCACTCCGAAATTGCGAAGATGTGTGCATTCTTGATAACTTTGATAACTTGCAAAAGAACTGCACCTCACTGAAGAATTTTACACCTTCAAGAAAGCTCGTTGAAGAGTCTTTAGAAGCTGTAGAAAAAATGTGCAATAGAATTTGCTAATTGCTTTTTCATGTTCAAGGTTTTTGATTTTTCGTTGCCAGTGTATTGCAGGGATGGAGAGCGAGGAATTCCAAGTGTGTCGTCTGGATATTGAGACGATTCTGTGGTCATACTATTAAGGCCCACAAATAAACAAATCCCACTCATGTACCACCAGAAGTATGTCCCTTTGCCGAATCAAGTGCAGTCCTTGAATACTGACAGTCACACTCTGAGGCTGATGATATTTTATTTATTCCGATGACCCGTTTACGAGATAAACTGCTCGCCATTCGCGTTGACGCCTAATCCTTTTCAATAGACATGGATGTTTTTTGTACCCTTGCACGAATTACACTGGCAGTATTCATTGGATATCGACCTTTGGAGTTCTCTACATACACCGTGTGGTCACGTCTTTGATACATAACTAGCCACAGACCTCTAAAGGAAGTGAAAACCCCGGAGTCGGCACCTCATCTCAGTAACCGTTTATTCAAGTCTTTGAGTGACCAGACCTCGAAATTTTTTTTATTGGCATCTGCTACCGTCTCGCCAATAGTTTCACTGAGCAGCATCAGAGATCACCAGATGTTTTATTATTATCATCCCGATTAGTAAAAAGACTTGTATCATAAAAAATGAATAAGATCTTCGGATTAGTTTTCATTCGGCTAACTTTCCTCGCGTCTTTACATCCGGATACCTCGTCTGTCCGCCTGGCTTTTGTCACTAACGCCGATTGAGCAACTCGGCCTCGGTCCATCATGGGTGATATGAATAAAGACCAGCAAATGCTTTTATCTAAAACTCCATGTACATTTACACTAGGCCTTTCTGTACAAAATTGTAGTAAAAGCATTTACTTGTCTTTATTCATATCGCCCCATGTCTGTGCACCGTCCAAAACTCCGTATTCACTTTGTAACGAATACAAGTAGGCTAAGTACAAAATGAATATGCCCGCAGTTCAACCGGTCGACAGCTCTGACGTTTAGCAAATTCATCGCCATCAAAAAAGAAATGGTGATAGAAAGCACATTATGTGAAACAATACTTATCCCTGCAGTGAACTTATTTTTGTGTTTGTTTTTTTCTCTCATTATTTACTCCAATCAAGCCTGTCAACTTTATTTCTTTTCCCCCGCATTTTTCTCGCTTGGTACAAGAAAATAAAGCTTACAGTATATGCCTTGTGGAAATGCTTACAGCAGCGTCAGCACAGAGTTAATCAATTCTGTTGACACATTTTGAAATAGTTATTGACTTGGCTGTCTTGTTTTGAATATTAATCACAGGTTTCTGCATTTTGTTGGCGTTGAATCCCTTCAGAGGTAAGAGAAATCTGTCGAAGACTCTGGAAATTAATGGATGATATAGACAGAGCCGCAGGGGCCCAAGGTTTTTCTTTGCGTCTAACGCTAACCGAACGCAAGGGATGGGGGCCATGGACGTTACTCTAAAGCAACAGTTTTATTTGTGCAAGTAGCTTGTCACTTTTTCTGGTCCAGCATGTTCAGCTGCATATTCTAAAATCGTTCCGTAGAAGTCAGTGTATATCAAATATCTCACTTTGATTAGGAATTTATAACAACCCAATTTTGACTGATTACAGCTAATCATATTTGCGGTGTTATATCTATGGAAGAAAGCGTAAATCGTGAGGGAATTCGACGCTTGAATATTTCAATCGAGGCTTTAATCTATGAACATTAATCACCCACGGCATTTTGTTTCTGTATAATCACAATCATACTTGGCATATGAGTGAATGGACACAAAAAAATAATAACCAGAACATCTCATTCAGATTGGTCGATAAGTAAACCGTACAGAGCGAAAAGTTATAAAAAAAGTATCATTTTCAAAGAAGTCCAACCAGTGGTTTGTGCTCCAGAGCCCCAATCAATGCGGACAAACCATTTTCGAATGGACCGAAGTAACAATAAACTTAATGTGTGTTTCACGAAAAAAAGATGATTTGGCATAGCTTCAGACTGCCATGAGGTTGAAAAATGTCGGTAATTGGCGTACAAACCATCGCGGAGAATAATTGTCAACAACTCATGCCGGTCGCCTCTCCTTTTTCGTCAAGAAAGGGTCAATAAACAATGCTGGAACTCTTGAAGAGCTTGCTTTTAAAACTGCTGAGGGGCATAGCTTTCCTAAATAGCCAATGATTTTGTTATATCATTACCCATGGTGAAATACAACGAGCCGCAATCCTTTGCGCAAAACGCGAGTTTTCTCTCCAAGCGTTTGTAGCATCGAGTTTCACATCTATGAGGCCTTTTCAAATCAGAACGCCATTTTTCGCTGCATTTTTCCAGACTTCAGTAATACTTTGCTTTATTGTCCACTTGTATTACAGAAACAAAGAGCTAAAAGTGCATATTACTTACTTTAATGTACACAGTCATGGGCTTCGTATGCTTACAGTATGAAAGTTTATAACAAGTTTGTCCCATGCTTTTCCTTTCAGAAATGGCCAAATACTCGTTGCATCTTGCTATCTCATTGGTACTCATCCTGACAACAAGTGCAATCATCGGATCACATGCCTCACAGTTCTGCGGCAAAGATTTACCAAGGGCCATGTTCATCGCATGTGGTATTGCCAAACGCAGCGCCCCCTCCATCGAAACAGAATCAATCCCAAATATTGATAGATTATTGAAAGGTAAGAATTCCGCTCAGGTCAATCGCCGTAAGCTCTGGCCCATGCTGTCTGTGCCGCCGAACAAGTATGATTCTTGACTTCTGATTGGTTTACACCTAAGCGGAAGTCCCAAATTCAGTTCTGCTCAACGTGGCAAGTCTTACCGATCAAAAAAAAATTACAGCACTTCCAGAAAACGTTAGAGAATCGAATACTCTTAGACTTGTGGCAGTGAGGAGTTTGCTGGGTTTTTTTAAACTCGAGCTTTAAGTTGAGAAATAGATGCCTTCTTTTCTTCAGGAAACCTCCGATTCCGTCGATCATCAGAGATTGCCGATGCAGTTCATTCCGTCTTCAACGAGAACGCGCGGTCAAAACGAGGCGTCATCCCCCTGAACGTACTCGCAGACGTCTGCTGCAAAGCCGGATGCTCACTACGAGATCTCGCCGGGGCGTGCTAGTAGATTACGTCGTGACAACATTGGAACATTGAGCCTGGGCCATCATTGACGTGAATCTGAATCTTCGGATCGCTGCAGGGTGGTTTTGTTCTGATTTGAAGAGACAGCTTCCTCGCGGTCGTATTCAAACGCGTCCCATGTTAACCAATGCACAACGAGTGAGTTTGAGCAAAAAACCTGCGAACTTTACACAAGCATCACACATTGCTTCATGTTAACAGTGTGGCAACGACAAAGCTAAAATAGTTCTTGTGTGTACTACGTGTCAAGAAAAAAACTTGTCCTAAGCTCAATATACCTTTGTTCCTCAGTGGAATTTGACCAAAACTTCAGATAATGTAGACTGAAGGAACACGTTTGATGCCGAATTTCAATTCACTAAATACAAGAGTGGGACATGTTTTTCTTGGCACTAGTACTAGAACATGTAAATCAGAATCGTCTGCTCGATTCCAAAATATCAAATTATGACTGTATGTATATTTACCTTAACTTTAAAGTAATGAAATGACTATACTGAGGAATGCACGCTCCGATAGTTTGCAGATATAGGTTCACATAGGAAATGTGAAAAATAAAAATAACTACATTTATCTTGTTACTACCACCCGTTCGTTGTTCTCTAAATGTGCCTTCAAGGCCTGTCTCCACTCTAGCGATTTCTACGCTCTGGCCACAGGCACTTTTCGTGTTCCATTTCAACTAGTTTAAAAAGTTGAATAGAGGAGAGAACTACATGTTCAAGGGTGATGACCAGAAATAACGGTTTGAATGACCTTGTTAGATCCGGTCAGATTCTTAACATCTGATTTCTGTCAGATTCGTATTACATTCCGGTCGGACTCGGTAATCAGAAGACCGATATACTGACTGGACAGTATCACCTTTTTGAACACCTGATACAGTACATGTATATGGAAGGCTGGTGAATCCACCCCTTATTATCAACTCTGACAGTAGATGTGACATATCGCGGCACTCCATACAACCGAGTAGGTCCCTATCATGTCTATACCCAGAACCATCATTGCACATACATGTATGTTCAGTTTTGGTAATACTATGTTGTGATCAACGAATTAATAACTCAATTGTTTTATGTACATGTTACCTTTATTCCTCAATGGATAAATATATATTATTGCAGCATTTACATCACAAAAAGACCAGAACTGATCGCATGGGCTAGAGATATGTACATAGTTACTTCAGTAGAAAAGAGAAACATAACTGTTGCGAGTCCCGCGAGCCACAACGTGGGATTGTAGATGGCAGCACTGGTAGCATGGTAAACGTCCACTCCGTGACCAGTGCTGCCAACTTGAACCAAACGCCGTGCCTGAACGACCCTCCAGGTGTACACGTAGCAAGAGAGAAATCAATGAAACACTCAAAAGAAGTAGCATGAAATTAGATGACAACTCAACACCACAAGTTTGCTTTTTGAAATTCGGTAAAATATTAAGGAATAAAGGCGATTTCGGCCACGGCAGTACCTTCTGAAATCAAGAGTATTTAATTCTGAAAACAAATCAGCTTATATTGGTTCCATCAGGCTAATATGACTTTAACTATAACACTAGTAGCCCACTAATAGCAGAAAGGTCCACATGGTTCATGTCACGTTTGAATGTTTAGAGGATTTAGTTTATTCCAATATACTTCAAAGAATCGATAATGTTTAGCAGTTCATTCAACACCGGTGTGACAGCTCATTATGTGAGTGTTACCCTTTTGAAGTGTTTTCTTTGTGATGAACACTGATACAGCAACACACGCTGCAGTAAAGGTATAGTACACATTGAGAAGTTACCCACTTGGTGTTGACAAGAACATTGTCACCAGAGTGAGGTAGATACAATAAAAGTTTTGTGACCCAGTAGCATTTAGCATGTAGCATATAATAGGTATAATATCCTAAAGGTTTGGGGCAGACAGAGGTAAAGCCACACTGCGAGATGGTGTTGGGGGAGGGGCGATTTAAACATTCTGTAGTTTTCTTTGTCCTGTCCTATCGTCTATTACAATGCGACACCATGCCATAAAACAAAAGGTTCGTTTTTCAAAAAGAATAGAGATAAAAAAACATCTACAACATATCTGGCAAACGTTTATTTCTGTTCCTCCTAGCTTCTAGGGACAGGTTTGTCGTCAATTGTATGGAAGCCACTCAAACAGCGATTCGGCGCCATCGTCGTCAAAGCAATGTATTCTAACTGAAAAAGACTTAAGGGATATGAACATGACAATAAAGGTAACTTATTTTCATAAACTGTTAAGTTTTGTTACAATAATGTAGCATCCTGTACATGATTTGACTGCTAAATATCTGTTCCCACGACAGCGGGAACTGCGACCATGCCGTTTCACACATTTTTGGTTCATCTTTATGTCAGTTATTGTCTCGGCAGTGGTAACTACCCACGAAGCCTGTGAAGCAACATGGCCGCGACTGTTTCCCGCTGTATTGGAAGCAGATCCTTACAAATGTGTTTAGGGGCCCGTGTTTAGGTATCAAAACGTCTTAGAATCCATCGTCATCATGACAACAGGGTGTCCGAGGAAGTAGGTTCCTAATGGTTACGCTCGGTAGCCATCATCAAATACTAGTTGTCGGCAACAAATGGGGATCCATCGGATCAGATGTCAACCAGAATATTTGACCGGATACCAAAGGATGAAGGAACCTGTCGCCAGGGCACCATGTATCAGATCTTGGATAAAGCCACGGTCAGGTCATTGAAAATGTGGCGAGACCCGCTGTCACATTTCAATCCTTACTGATTCAATGCACTGTCCTCGTAATTAGTTGTAACCCTCGACACCAAATGCCAGTGTCTGCCTCTGGTCATTGTCAAGGTGTTCAGTCCAAAGCAGCAGCAATCTTCTGCAACCTTGGCTCCGCATCCAACTGGTCTTCAGTCAATGTTTCCATTCTTAATTACAGTATCACCAACGTTTATTCAGCTGCTGGGAACACCGGTGTAACGTTTTTTAAACCTATATCCCAGTGTTTCCATACAGCAAACAGCTCGATAAACCATGACATTTCAATACGGAATGCGGAGAAACATGTTATTCTTGTTTTGTGTCATAGGTGAACCCCGGCCTAAAAACAGTGACACTCTATCAGAAATGGAAACACAGAAAGACACCACGATGGGCTTCGACGTATTGACGGTATTCTCTCTTCAAATAATTAAGTGTTAAGAACACGTTTATCATATTAGGTCTATAATGTTTTCAAGGAAAGAAATCCGCCCTATGGTCTTTACATTATAAGCATGTACAATGCTCCGCCATTACGAGTTTCCCCGTACTAGACAACACCGATGTACTTACTTACTATATGGCACCCCGCCCCTCACAGGACAGGTCCACCACTAGTTACTTTTTTATATAATAAATAATATATACTATAATTGTACATTCAGAGATGAAGGTATAGCACCTTTTGATAAATAAATATATTTCATATCTTACAACAATCAGACGTTACGGTCCAATACATTGAACAGTTTCACAGTTGTTCGTCGCTTTCAGCAGCTAGGTTACTGACTCACCCTCAAATTGAGATACACCCTCAACGTTAGCACGTTGCACACTGGAAGTTAAACGGTATAGATGTTATGGAATCGTAGAACTTTCAGCAGACGTGTCACAAGATATATTCTGTGAGGTAAAAAGGGATTACGCCCTCTCCTTCTCCGAAAGAAATGTAAACCAATGCCCGGTTGTTCAAATCAACTCACCGACTGGCAGTTGACTTTGATTAACTTCTTTATCTCCTTCGGGAAAGTACTTCAGCCTCAATGCCAAAGTTAGCAATTTTGAACGACCGGTCAAGAACCCAAATGCATTTATCTAATGTTTGGTAATTTGTGCAAAATTAGCCATGTCTAGGTGAAACGTGCAAATACGAGGACATCATCTGCCCAGCTGTTGAGAGATATCTCAAAATGGAGTAGCCGAGACCCTGGTTAATTTCTTCTCTCGAGGTGTCCTTGACTTCTTGATGATCTAGTAAGAATAAATCACCAAAAACACAGACGAGAAATCACGCACAGATATGTATGTCATTATCCACAGCCTTCGAACGGAATAGGTACTCGCTGCACTAGGCAATTCACAATTTGCCCCAAGTAGCATTTTACGACCTGTCATTTTGCCATTTCGTCTCTCACCAGTACAGTTTCCTTAATTCAACTGATCACAGGGGAGTATCTATCTTATATTCGTGTGCTTGAAGAAATTGATGAAGACACAACCCCGTTTATTCCCTCGCCAGCTTAAAAGGTTGGGTTTCTTTCTCAACATTTTTTCCCTCGACATCCATTGAAATTCACAAAAATCGGCGAGGGCTCAGCTGCCGATCACCTCTGCCATGTTAACATTGACACCGCTTTCTTTTCGGACGAGCTCTCTCGTTCATATCGCGCACTCGCGCATTTGTCTCCACTTCGGCACCTGTCGGTCTTCTTCGGGACTGTCCGCAGCCATCCCGAAGATTACCGATCACTGAAACGGGTAAAATGGACACCATGGCAGCAATGTCGTCAGCCGGGAATGATCATGGCTGGACAGGGCCCCTTAAATGCGCACACTGTCCTCTCACCGCATGACCTATGACATTACGCGGTCCCATCGCAGGCCAATCAGAAACCACTCTAACCACATTAGCAGAACCTCGGCAGATTGAAAGTCCACAGCGAAGGCAGGCTAGAAGAAGATGCCGAGGAAGCAATCTCCGGTCGCATTGATCCCTAAACGTAATCAAGGAGCTACGCTTTAAGGAAGTCAGCATGTCCACAAGAAAATTTGGTTGTCGTTGTTTTTCTTGTCGCCGTTGTTGTACTTGTTGTTGTCGTCACGCTGTAGTGACGACCAGGCATTGAAACCACCGATCTATCTGAAATCGTTCGTCGTTTCCTACATCATCTTTTCCGTGTGTAGGAATGGGGACGTGTCGTCCTATCGTAGATGGCGTCAGCCATAAATGCGATATAGGATTGCACCTGAAATAAAACACGATATAGTTAGATTAGAAAATGAGAACAAAGTTTCGATGTCATTTCGCAGGAAACGATTCTTTCACGTGTGATAAAATGTAACTTGTGACCTTCCATGTAGGTACATGTATTGTAAGTACTTGCTAGGTGACTCGGGTAACAATGTGGGATCTCCAGTCACAGTGCCGGATCGTAACACCATTCTTAATGATAGTTGGTACTGCATTTGGCAGTTCTATATAGTTGGCGACATCGCATCAACCCATTTCCATGCAAATAGTCAAGTCACATGAGTCAATGTCAGACATTTCGATTATAACATACTCCCTAAGATGTTCTTTCCCTGCCATTACACTCCTTCTTGCCCTTCAAGTTCAACTGTTCAAAAACCTGGCATGTAATGTGCTGGTTGGAGCAGAGCACTTCAGATGGAGTGCCGGTCGAGTATACTGCAGGTCGTGCGAATGGTAAACCTGCTATAAAATCTAAAATTCGTTTACTCTGAAAGAAGACCCACCCCAAACTCTGAATCCAGTGGCATCGCGGGCATTGTTGAATGTTCCTTGAAATCATGGATGTATAGCTAGCTATACATCCGTGATAAGTGATAGCTGCCATTAGATACACGCAACTGTCACACGTTTTGCAATAATTGCACAACATGCTTTGTAAAAGCAACATTCATTTGAACGAAATATCAACAGAATTGAGTTTAATCAGGGAATAATGTTAGTTCTACAAACATTGGTGTTTAGCAATGGAATGGGTCAAAACACAAGAAGTGCTTTTTCAGCAAAGATTTTACAACGTCAAAGCAACGGATTGGACAGAAAAAGCAAAGAAAAAATTTAAAGGTACACGTTTCTTCGTTGAAGAAACGTGTACTTTCTTTAAACATAAATGACAAACTAAAACGTACCTAAAATAAAGTAGGAGATACAAGGGCTGAACGTAGCAGACATATATTGCTTCTTCATCCACCCGCAGTTCATGTACTCCGATTGATGCTTAATCTTGTTCTATCGTCAAATATCATTACGAAATACTGTAAAGTCTATGTGATGCCAAAGGTATAGCGTGTCTTGTTATTTTGTTATGAATCGATCAGCAGCGGTCGAATCGGGTTCTCCAGTTTTATAGCCGAAAACGATATATCTGAGCAAATATTCCAACTTTAATCTGGGCATGCGAGAAAAGCATAAAAAGTCATCATATGTATTAATATGCTGCTTATATATAAGATACCTAAAAGTTCAATGTCATAAGACCTATAACATGTTGGTTAGTTTTATTTGGAATTAAAAGTATGCTTGTACATTCTCAAAACACTCTAAGATACACCCGTTTCTCTCTGGCAATACATAGTTCTTTGATATAAAACATAAACTCGTGGTGCACCATTAGACTCCAATTGTCCGTCGGCTGTTTACCTGCAAAAGAGAGGGCCAAATGTCCCAACTGGTTGATAGGTTGGTCATGTGGATAAAGCATGCACAAAATTACTGTAACTTCGGTTCTGGCATTATTGGCAGCGGGTGTCGCGTCAATGGACAGATCTGGCCAATCAGTCCCATCGACTCTGATCGGCAAATCAGTCCCGTTGACACTGATTGGCGCGACGTAATGCATTTACAAGCAATATGTAATCAACGGATAAAGTAAGGCCTGGTGTCACTATCCACCTTCGGCCGGGGCAGAACCGCGTTTACAGTACCAGGGGTACGAGGTATCACGAGAGCAATTCTTTTCTTAATTTTTTTGAAATGTTTACTCCGGAGTAAGGAGTAAGATATTTAGTCAACAGCCTTCAAACGAGAAGGGAATTTCGGACATGGTACTTCGGACCTTTGTAAACATTGTGACCACCAGGATGCTTGAAAATAGGACATTCCGGTAATGGAATGTGGACGCCATTACAAAAATGGTGATTGATATGTTCATTAGTTATATGTAGATGAAATTTGATAAACTGCCATCAATCAAAGCCACTGTTTGCACTGTTTCAGAATAACAAGTATGGTGTCCTTGTCGTGCCCTTGTATCTCCTAACAGATGGCGAAACGAATTGTACGCATACCCTCGGGCACTACTTTAATGACAACAATTTATGAAAACAAATTTATCTAAAAGAGCACGACACAGTTGGATTGTTGGATAGCACACATTAGCAAACAAAATGACAAATAAAAGTAAGCAACACTGAGCTAGGTACAGTTACGACAGAGAGCTTGACAAAACTCGTAAAATGAAAGTAGGCTGGTTTTATGCAACACGCCGTCAAAATCCACCAAGTACTTTATTTGGTGGATAGTTGTATCATGCTTACTGCCAGGAACAGTGGCGATACCCTCTCCGGAAACAGATAATATGCCGCCATACCACCCCTACCTCAAACACACACTTATACTTGAGGGGCGCAATACCACTTCTGGAGCTTGGTATTGTCATTTCCTCTTGCGGTAAGCGTGATACGACGCTTTGCGAGCGAAAGAATGAAAAAATAAGGGTCGTACAACAGCATATAAAATTTTTTCAACTTACAACTTTGAAAAATAGACACATTTTTTCATCCTCATCTTCGGCATCTGGACAGTTGATAAGTCCATCACAAAGTTGAAAGTCTTCTATACAAACGTTCTTTTTTCTTTTATATGAGGATGGACATAAGAATCTCGCTCTACCATGTTCACCTCGCATGCATCCTAAAAATATGATATAAATGTTTATAACCCAATTAAGACATATGGTCGTGTGCGGGAGCAAAGTTCACCGCTACATACTTATCAGTGACCTCTTCATGGAAAGCGAAAGAATGCTGTTACATCTGAAACGCAAAAGAAATTAATTTGATCACATTTCGGGTCAATACCCATTACAATCAGATAAACATTTTCAAAATTGGGAAAATGTGATTGAGATATTTTTTTTGTTCAAGTTGGATTTTTTGTTTTTAAAGATAACAAATTGTCTTCAACAAAAATGCAATTAATGCCTTTTTTATATTCGGTTGGAGTTTGCCGTTGATATATGGAAACCGGAGGAAGTTCACACATAACCTTCAACATACCAGACCAACATCAGAAATTATTTTTATAATTTATTACGCATTCATCAAAAGATACAGAGGGGATATCGCATCCAGCCGCATGAGTCGAATTGTTATCAGGACAATACAGAGGTTTGTGTTTGGACTTCGAAGAGGTTATGAGCACTATCAAAGCAGTATACCGATGGGGTAACTTCCTTTTGTAAATTTCTGTTGACCCAATTTGCTCTTGATACTGAAAATTGACGAATTCGCAATACTTCTATCACATCGGCGCTATTTCCTTTGAACATCGATACTATTCTTTTTTTTCGAGATTATATTAATTAATCCACTATTGAGACACCATAACTGATGAAATTCTACGAAAGTTGTCGACATGTATGTTTGAAGTGCATCATCACCAGTAGGTCAGAGTGATGTGCTGCTGATCCGACTCAGCGAAATTTCATTTTCGCTGCGACAAGGCCCCGAAGCTCATCCAAGCTGGGAACATGATCTTAGATGAGCAAGGAAAGAAGCAACCCGAAAGAAGCTCTATGTTGCGAGGAGCACCAGGCTTTATTGGCGCATGAAATCAATCGAATCCAAAAGATAAAGGAAACAGGAAGATGCCCCTAGTCTCGTCTACTGTAACGGATAAGTCGCGTACATTAGAGAGAAAGGCTGGCATAAGGGTTACGTAAATTAGATGATTTTAAGAAAAATTTGTTGCCTTTATTTCTAAGGTGAATTTGTACTGCCCCCGCATATCCGTTTTGATCACGAATGCCGTTTTGCGTGTGTTGGTTTAATTACTTGATATCGAACTGAAGGTGCATGCCCTTCGCCCCAACGAGATGTTTAGTCAAAATATCGAATAATGAATAAAAAATATACTGGACATTGTATAAAGTATGTATACTATGAATTCCATGGTTCTTGCAAGCAAGAAAAGCCTCCTTTCATTATTTATCCATCGCAGTTTCATTTCGAATCGCAATGGCTGTGCCCCGAGCAATGTGTGGGAGTTGTATCATACCTAGTCATTCTACCTTAATAATGGCGATTATTTATACATGGTATTCATGTTTGACTTCAGTCCCTATTCGGTGAGTTCACTCCAAGATAGACGAGACCGCAGGGAAGGCAAACAAAACCTCAGTTCCATTCTTAGAATCTATTTGATTCCGTTTCCCCTAAGGCGATCGGTAAATATTACTACCCATATGATTCTCGGCAATTAATTGCCAATTTTCATGAAACGAAGGAATACGGCAAAGCCATGGTGTTGGTGCTACGCCTACTTCTAAAAGACCACTGACCGCGTTTCCCGCTTATATAAAACTGTTGTAAAGAAGGAGAAAGAAGACAATAGTCTGGTTTCGCAACCCTTACGAAAAGCTACGAACGATGAAGTAAAAAGTAATGTTCGTACTTTATCAACGACATCTCTTGAATTCCCGATTCCTCGTACAACTAGGTCTCAGGAACAAGGTATAAAAGATTTACGAGTGTTGCGTAATATAAACAACTTACATGTAGCACATTTCTTGATGACACCATGTGGACATTCGTAGTTCGTACTGTTCTGAAACCTGTGGCGACAACAGTTACCAGCGTCTAGGCCAGGACGTCGATAGGCTACTATTGTTCACTTACGTATATACATGTATTTAGTTGTCGCAATTCGAAATCACTATTCTGACTTCTTCTATACAATAAAATCAGTAACTGACAGGGCAAAGCTGAAGAATATATCGTCGGGATAATCATAACGGTCGTCCTGGTTGAAAGCAACAGCAATGAAATGCCGGTGTTTTCGTCCTATAGATATCCCCACCCTCACACCGGGTTTCTCAATCAAACTTTTGATCCCGTAATTATGTTGACAGTTGATTGAAGTGTTTGATTTGACTCGGTGGGAGTATCAGGAAATAGTCTAATCGTTGCGGAATGGGGTAATAACGAGAGATTGGTTTTTGGAATTATCAGGAAACTAAAGATCTTTATCAGAAACGCCTGTTTGCGTGGGTGGGACCATCTGTTTGGATACGATGGTATGTACTTGAGCGGATCGAGACAAAGGGAAGAGGAATAGCGGATTGCATCCCACACAAAATTGAACAAGAGTGAAAGCACACTTTCATCCCCGAGTCATCGAGTGGTCCCAATGAGGGATGCTGGAGTAGGGTGCGTAACGAGGTATTCTTTTACTCGCAAGATACAGAATTAATCGTCATCTCCGTATCCATCGGAGAGTGGAAGGGTATTTTTTGGGCAACTGTGTAACATGAAACTTGTGTTATAACATTGATGGCATCACTGGCATCACATGCATGGTGCACACATGAAGCACTCTCACATAGTATACGCTACAACCTTGACCATTAGCTTTCCGCTTCCCATGCAACCTTTCCGAGCAAACGCTGAATAGACGGCATGGAACCCGGCTGTGAACATGTATATTACAATAATCAACTGTAAATACGTGCAAATAGCCTGTGATATAGTGTAACCAGGCATATTCAGTGGTGATAAACTATCATGGACAATTAGCTTAATAAGACATTGACAATATACATGTACAGTCAATTATGTTATGACTTGATTGACGGTGTGATAGCGCTTCGAGTTACTAAAATGGCGCTCGCTAAAACTTAAAGTGCATATAAGTACCTTCTCCTATCGTTTGTTGAAGCGTGATTACGCTTTTAACAGGTCAGTGTGGCTATAATGTGAAATGAGATGTCAGATACTGTGCTTGTTTTACTCCGAACACATGGACATTACAACTGTTGCCCTCCTCCAATCAATAAAATTCCCAAGACCCTGGCAAAAACACCCGCTTTCTCAAATCGTGTCCCGATCCTAATCTTCTCTCTGCCGATATTTCCTCGCTCTCCAAGTGCTGGTGATTGCCTCGATAATTTGAATGATTCGCCAACCAATTATCACCTCCCACGTACCATGTGGTTACCCGAGTGCTCTCTTGCTCGCCAGAGTCGCCAGCTTCATGAACAATAGAGTAATGAAGGGATGGACATTCAAATTCTGCCAAACGCAACTTACAGACAGCAACATACTACACGATACTGCAGCTTATGCCTGATGATGTTGGTCATGTTGGTGGGTAGGGTATGGTTTTCTTCAAATAGGTGTAAGCGCGATCTGGTGCTTTTGGATGGGCCATACGGCCGTTGAGCTTAGAGAGATTGACACTGACCAACGATTATCATTCTTTTTTTCAATATGATGCCATCCTTCATTCAGTACAAAACCCACGACAAAACCCAATGGCTCATAATGTTGGAACGTATAGCTGAATCAAATCTCATATAGCTATCACTGGGTAGACCAATAGTTAACACGGCGACAAGGTCAGTTGGTGCACGGGAGTGGGAGGAAAATAGTTCGTGTTGTACAGCACACGCAATCTGAGGAGTTGACAATTCCGCTGTTCCTGCCTCCAGGTTCATATTTACGTTCGATGTGTACATTTATACTCCTGTGAACTATATGTATAGACCTTTTTCCCCGGGAAAAAATTAATCGCTTCGTAAGTAAATATAAGAAGCGATTCTTTCATAACGATGGAAACCATCACATACTTGGATTGCGTCTTCCAAGCTACATGCTACATCAGGTATAGATTTAACCCATACTTGGTCACAACTTGATAACATACCGATATGTACCACGGAAGGCATCTAATTCATGATTGGCAGCTTGGGAGGCTTCGTTGGTTGTACAGGTAACCTCGATCATGATATGGATCAAATAGCATGCACCAATTTTGACTCTGTAAGAGTACGACTGTAACATCCTTCCCTTCACCATAAATCAATGACCATGACCCGCTGCAATGGGTTATTACTCTTTCAGGTTATCTGGTTTAACGATCGACCTCCTCCGCGCTGTCCTTCCTATTGGGCAAGAGACGAAACCAACGACATTGGACAATAGACAGATAATGACGTGAATCTGTGGCACATACTTACCAGTTATCGGGGACCAAACGTCCTTTACCGACTGATGAAGTTTGCTTTGTGGTAAAAGCCGGGTTAGCATCATTTGTATTGACCTGCAAACAATTCAGTCAGACCTTGATGGTTTTGAAGGTATGAGTGTCAATAGTTGTGGTGGTAAACTTAACTTCTCTATAGCTCTGGTAGGCTAATCGACTCAAAAATCAGAAATACATTCACCAGTCACAAAAGATTGGGCTGGCCTACTGTTACCGGAAATCTATTCCCAACGCTGTTGATTTCTGCACCGTGAAAACATATAGGTTGCTCGGGACTAGCCTAGCCAGCACTCTCCATTTCTATCCAGTTCGTTCATGTATCTTTGTAAACAATACTTCGCTCACCGCACCACCTGTAACAGAAATATTCCCCCCTAGTGCCGATGTAGAGAATCTTCAGGGTTGGCAGGGTTGGCATATTTAAAAACCACCCCAAGGAATGGTAAAAAAGTTGTTCCCACATACCAATAATATTGCCTATCCCTTGCAGGATCTAACCTTTACGCTATTTACGCTATGGGTCCAACCCTAACAGGAGATGACAGTTTTCGGAGGGGAAAATGCCAACTTGTCTCACCTAGTGACATAATGTCTGTGGTGTGGGCATGCGAAAGGCAACCTGTTCGTTTCAATAGCAAGCTGAACTTTGAAGGGTCATAAGTAATACAGACGTAGCGACGCTGAGCTGAAGCAGTAGATTACTTTCGTTTTCATCATACTCGCTTAAGAATTTCAAGACATCTCCAAAGTGGAAAGCCAGACAGAGTATAGGTTTTCCTCCATTTTAGCGTTTCGCGTCTGTCCGATTTCACAACCCGTGGCCGACCTACAAAAGGTTTGTGCGTGATACGCGATGGAGAAACACAACACTAGACACATGCTAACTGTGGACGAAAGCCCGTAATGCAGGTACTGTTGTAGCCAGCTCAAGGTTTTTGATGAAGCCAGAAGAACGCAGCGACAGTTTAAGGAACGTTCAGGACTGGTTATACATGTACAGGTAGATCTGATTGACCACGCTCTGACAAGCTGACAGATTTTTCTGTGGTTTTAAAAGTAGCCATTCAAAGCTACACCATACATGCCATATCATGTATCTATTTTAGATACAGTACTGCATTAGTAGTCAATATAGCTTTCAGGCAAATCAACCCATCGGCTTTACCTTTGACAGAATCATACCAATGTAATTGCCAATTCATAGCGCCTTTTATGAGATGTTCCATTGCCTCAAAACGCCCATTCACACCCCCGCACCCAATCTTTCTAAATCATATTAGTGATAGATGCATTACCCGCTGTCCCATGCTGAGGTTTTACGGCCTTCAGACCACAACTGACCAAACCAGCCAGGACCGTTCAATGAAGAAGTAACTACTTCCAGCCCACCACTTCGTGTCGTGAATGTTCCGTGACGTTTAGCATATCATCATGATTAGCCTACTACATGTATAACCAGTTACCGTCATCGCCGTAAATTACTTAAGCAACGGGAGGTGCGGAAGGGCGGTAGACGAGACACGGAGACAAGGCTTTGTAGATCATGAGATAGCTACCCGCATGACATTCAGAGCTATGAATGGTGGAGTTTGTCTCGGAATGTTCTTCTAGAAATCGGTCTAAGCATCCCTGAACAACAGTCAGACATTAAGGATATGTTTGACTGCATGTCACATGAGAACAAGGTAATCTTCACTTGGCGACAACCAACATACAAGCCATGCAAGTCGGGGAAGCACGTGAATGAGGATGTCTCACAGATTGACTGATTGGTATTCTGATGCTATTTTTGTACCCTAGTTGCACCTCAATGATAAGAAAAGTAAACTACGTGGCGTACTACCGATGGTCTTTGGTGGCAGTCTTAATATCATAAAAAATAATAGCGAAATGGCTTAGAAAAGTCTAGTGGGTCAGAAGTCATATTCCTTCTGATAAAAGGTAGAAACTCCGTTGTACGGAGTAGATCAGCCACGAGGAAGAAGTCGATCTCTTTAGACAGACTGGCCACTAAGAGCAATATTAGCCAGCAGCCTTTGCAGCAGTCCAGTCCAATTACCAGTCCTTTCTTCGTAATCTTCCGGACAGTTTTCTCCTTTCAGGCCATGCTGAGCACGACGGATACAGCGCATGATATGGATTAACTGAGAGACTGGTAAAAATAGTCGCGACGACGGAACCTTCCGCACTGTTACACAACGGGTCTGCATTTTAAACGTAACCCCTGCTTATAAACATGGATGTCAATACTGTGATATTGTTCATCATCTCATTTTATCTGCTAATTTTCCTGACATAGCAAAGCCATCAGAAAAATATCGACGAATCAAAGAAATCAACGCCACCTGATTGCATCGAAATCTTCTGGAATTTTTTGCAGTGATCAACATCTATCGAAATATATCAGAATCTGTTTTAAAAGTAATGCAGCTTGCCATTTTCATGATGATTGTTGCTATAGTACGTTTTCATACTCTGCCTTGCCCCAATGAAAACCTTTATTGACATCCACTTGGTGTTGTGGAACTATTCTTATGCATTGTCTTTCCTCTCTTCTATCCGTTTGTTTAGAATAGTACCAACATTTGTCCTTGATAAAAAATCCCCTCCACTACTAGACAAACAAGTGTGATGGCGAATAGAGTTGTTCAGATACATTACGATTGACAGAAGTTGATAACTGCAGACAGGCAAAAATAATTGATTGCGGATTAAGAGATATCAGCAGTATCGAACATTGCCGAGACACGACGATAGCATGGTTAAAATCCCAGAAGAACCTCATTTAATTAAATAGAATACAAATCGAACGGGGACAACAACGGTATTCATGCTGGTATATGGTAAGGTATAGATATCCTGGGTAAAGGGGGGATGAAACCAAATTTATTCAAACCTGCGAGATGACTCGTCATCAAGAATGCATGAGTTTTCGACATGTTAGTAAAACCAAGAGATGATGCAGGAAAGGACACCGGAGGAGACATTAGGCTCCTTTGAAGTAGTTCTTCTGTCTGACGCAGACTTGCAGTTCAATAAGGCCTTTGTCCGCTGTTGAGTACAGTTGTATAGCTTGAAGCAATGCGACATTTAGATAAAGATACTGTCCCAATAACATAACATGCCTAAAGGATAGTGGAGGACACTGTCGGCCATTGACCTTTAAGCAGGCCATGTCGTCTGGACGAACAGTGTGCCTTTGCCGTTTATTTCATAAACATATTTCGCTAATCCAAAGCTGGTTGGTTCCGTATCCGTGTTGACCTCCCCGGATGTGATAAAACCGGCAACGACTGCGATCCGACCAGATGACTGCTGGTCATCATAATTTGCCTCCGAACCAACCAGAAGGCAGCAGGTCATCATATTCCACCTCCGAACAAACCAGAAGACAGCAGGTCATCATAATCCGCCTCCGCACCAACCAGAAGGCAGCGCTGAGGTTTTTTCCAAATATGTCTACAAAATGGCAATTACATGTGCCAGTATCACATCAGAAAAGCGTTCGAAGTTGGCCATCGTATAATTATTATGTCATCAAACATGGCGTGAAATTGGCACTGTAATGTCATCGATTGTTCAATCTAATTGCAATTCTGATGATTACTTTAGCAATAATATTCATGCAAATATCAGTCATTGCTATGTCTATGATGCTGCTGCACAATAAATACACCCACAACTCGATTATTCGAATGAAAGTAATAAAGTCTCTCTTTTCACGATCACTGGCAAATATCCATTTCTTGATTTGAACCAGAGTATTTCAAATAAGACTCTGATTGAACCATTGTCTTCTACATGATTAAACTGGTCAAAGTAGGCTAGTCTGGCTGCTGTGCATGGCATGTTCCTGTCAAAAAGACAATTGCCCGTATAACAGTGAATAAAGAGTAGGCTCAAAGGGCGATACATGTATATCATAGGATGTATTGCGTGTCTTTCCAGGAAAGTCAGTAAGGATTACCGGAAAATAACTTGATGGGACAAAGACTGCCAACATTTTTGTGTGTTTGTCTTGGCTGTTGAATATGAAACAGAAAAACTGACATTCGTGTGTTAGGCAGTCTCGACAGGACGAAAATTTAGCATTTTGAATATTTTATTACAAGAATTGGTGAGAACATTCAATTCAATTGTCAGGCTACTGAATAATACCGCTGGTCGTGACTCCTTTTTCGTCAAGAAATGGGTCATCATCAATGTTGGAACCCTTGAAGAGTTTGATCTTTTCAACATTCAAGGTCATATCTTTCTGAAAAGGCTATTGGTTAAGTGAAAGCCACTGCTTGGAACCGTTGCCAATTCAAAATCGAATAAGAGTTCATTCGTTGCGGCTGCTACTATCGGTTTCAATTCAAAACGCTGCACACTGTTAAGAATCTTTCTTGATCGGTTCATCACTTAATATTCGGCGAACTCTTGCCAATTGTATTCTTTCACAAAGCACGCCAGCTCACGTCTAATCTGTGGGGACAAGGACCGTCTTACTCAGCACGACAACCCGTATCTGGGTGGCAAGCGACCTCAAGGTGAAGCCAGTGTTGACTGTATTTGTGCTAGCTCTCACTTCTGGCCATTCTATCAATACCAATATCATGTAAATGGAGGGAGACTCTTGCCTGGATATCGACCGAGACAAGAATCAATGGTCGTGTCATTGGTCAGACTGAGGGGGCTGTTTGGTGAATTTGGCAAATATCGGTACCGGGTTGTTCCGTTACAATTATTACATTGTCCTACTGAGGCTATGGACTGAGAGCCGTTCGCTGGATAGTTATTGGCCAGATAGTTAAACCACAAATCCTACACTGATGGCTAAGGCTTAACGGCCGTTAGGTGAATCGTGCGCCCGGCCGATATCGGTACCAGATTCCTACAACGGCTGCTTTGACATGAGAGCCGTCAGCCGAATTATGGACCAATTGGTACAAGATTGTTCAACCACATTCCAACAAATGTTGTTACGGCTTTCTAAGCTGTTGGGTGAATTTTGGGTTGCATCGGTACCAGAATGTCTAGTTTAGTTCTTAGAGAAGGAATAGACCCTGAAAGAAAAGACCCTGGTGTGTCTTCCTGCGAGGTGTTCTTCGAAGTGTCAAGAAAACAGTTGCTCTTGCAAAGTGTGATAAATTGCAAGAAAATAAACAAGGCGAGTTTTAAGAATTTGACATTTCAGTGCATTACTTCTTATTCAGACAGATAAGCCTGGACTAATGAAAGAGGCGACCTCCCCACGTGTCGCAGTTACCTTTTAAGTATTCATAGATTGTCTTGAGGCAGACGGAGTGATCCTGATGACATTGATATGTTATTATCGAGGCATCGACCCGGCGTTCGCTGAGAGTTGTTAAAGCTTGCGAGTAATCCGTACGTTACTTCGGATTAACCCCGGTGGTTGGGGGCACGTCTTCGCAGTGGTAAAGGGTGATTTAAGGGCTTTATTGCTGTTCTTGAACAGGGACAAAGGCTAATTGTTCATTTATGTATATGATTGAAATAAAAACTCTTACAAAGGAGAAAGTCTGATAAGAAGTAAACATGTGAACAACAATACTGTTTCCATGTTTAATGACGGACAACGCAAACAGATTGATAAGAAGTACAGGTAAACATGTGAACAACAATGCTGTTTTCATTGTTGATGACCGACAACGCAAACAGATTGATTAGAAGTACAGGTAAACATGTGAACCACAATGCCGTTTCCATTGTTGATGACCGACAACGCAAACAGATTGAAAAGAAGTACCGGTAAACATGTGAACAACAATGCCGTTTTCATTTGATGATGCCGGGCAGAAATTGAAATAGCTTATACCAGCTTCTTCAGCCCCTTATTTCTTATGACGTCGTGGCATCATTAGTATTTCATTGACGACCATCGACAACTTCTCTACATATTCCTCGTTTCCTCGCTCAGAAACTGCAGCCTCTGCGTTATAGGAAAAATAAGCATAGCAGGATTGCCTGCTTGAAGCTCCATCCAAATTAAGTCGATTTTGAGTTTCAGACTAAAAAAGGTAATATCTAGCTGTCAGACACACTCGCTTGCCATAATTGAGGCACATGCTAGTGACATTTAGTAGGTTGTCAATTCGCAGGCACGGGTTTAAATGCTACACTGGGACGGCAAGACCATTCGTTTCCGTGTGCTTTGCTTTAATCCACAATTGTCAGTAACATCTTGACCTTGGTTAGCCCTGTCTGCTAGGCGAAAAGAGTGGTTCAGGAATCGAATTTGGCGGACAACTTCATTGAAGTCGCACAGACTATAACCAACTTCCATACATATGTAAACGAGAGAAAATACAGTTTCCTTTATACAAAATGGTAAACGTGACCAGTGCACAACCAACATGCAAATTTGACAATAGTCAAAGGTGGGACTGAACGCGTTTACCGGGTTATGCCAGGCTTCAAGGAGTGATCAAATCTACCCAAACCACGATTTGATGAAGACGAACTACTTTCGTCTTGAAAAGTGTAAATATTTTATCTATTAGTTTCTATGGTTACCATCAAACCTTCGGGAGGAAGCTAGAAAAGATAATTTGACTTCAATGAATGTCAATACACGGGAAGAATTTAAATCATCTTCACTTGTGGATGGAATAGAGGATTACTGATCCGAAGAAAGATTCCATAAAGTAGTCTCAAGTGCATGCCTGCATGGCCTAAAGTAGTCGCCGTTGTTACTCACCAAGGTCGATCACATCCTCGAACACAAGGCTGAAATTGGTAATTTCGGGTTTTTAAACAGAAACATGAATATGTCAATGAGCGAAGGTTCTGTTATCATTGTGTGAATCGGATCCTTTCTTCGTGACGGGTTTAATTACTGAATTATCACATAATTGAAATGCTAGGCCAAGAATGTTGGAGATTGAACGTTTCAGATAGCATCCGTCATCTTCCACCAGCTGATTGGTAATGCTGTTTAGTTTCCGCAAGGTGCATCTTTCGATGTTGGCGAAATGTTAAAGAGTAAGTAGATTGGAGCTGCTCTTCTCTTCATTTGATACGTGTCCAGGACGCTCTGTTTTCAGCTTCCAGGATCAATCGTGATGTCGGTAGGCCTGACCGGTCCTTGAATTTGTCCTGCCAAGTTTTCCTCGTCTCCTCCCTCCAGGCACTATACCTTGCAAGATGGTCTTTGTGCGGATTGCGGTTTCGACCTCGCTTCTTGTAAGGATTTCTTCTCTGTCTTCTGTCAGGTTGTCCTGGAGGATGGATTCGTCTGGTTTCATCTTAACCATAGTGAGCATTTAAAGCGACACATCGTCGATCGGTTCAATGTAAGCGGTTGTTCCAACTTAACACTCGATCAGAATAAAGAAATCTTTTTACCCCACATTATCAGATAATAAATATCGTGAATACGGAGGTTAATGTGTTTTTACGTAGTAGTTTAAGATTGATAGGTGAAACGGCCTGATGAACAATACACTGAGAGGTGGAATCATCGCTGTTCTATTATGGACCCGACTCAGCAGATGAAATAAAATAACCAGCTTTGTTCTTCCTGACAGTTCTTACGAAGTTTTGCACTCACAATATATACTGTAACGGAACTATATTTTGTACTCCTCCGAAAGCCCCGCTCAGTTTATAGCATTATAATACAGGACAAACCCTTTAGCTACTGATGCAACCCACTTTGACGATTTTTCGTTGCTTTATATACTTTGTATTTTAAATTTAACGCTCGATATCGACAGACAGTGAGAATGACTTAAAATTACAATTTCATTTGCAATTTCCATTTAGCCCATAACACCCTGTACCCGGCGTTTGCTCATTTCATGTTTATCATGGGTGTTGAAAAAAAAGAAATTATTTCATTATCTAAGAAATAGATTTATATCTATCTGCCCTGGCATGTTTAGGGAATTCGGTATAAACAACTTTTTTTCTTCATGATTTCAAACAATTTGTACCATTTGATCGGATACCATGGATCAGTCCTAAGCAATTAAGTTCGACTAGCCCGAAAAGGATGCGGAAACGACATCTCATGCCATTAGAGGAGCTTAAGTTATCAAGGAGACAACCCTTGCAACTCCATGAACATTGAAGTAGCCTGACCTTCAACTTCAAAACTGACCTTGACCTTCAAACAAAAGATGGGAAATATGGATCTGGTTGGAGGATAAGCCCGTGATGAAAGTCTTTAAAGGCAAAGCCATTGTATGAAGTTTTTTTCAGCAACAAATAAAAACATTGCCTTTCTGACCTTGTAAGTTCAAGGTCAGAAAGGCCTCTCAAACGAAAGATCAGATTATATATAAGCAGGAAATAGCATAATTCCTTTATGCACGCTTTGGAGAGCACAGGGCCCTTGCAGGCATATGCCATTAGTTCTATCAAACCCATTAAGCGTCTCCACAACTCGTTTCTTAAATGTGTCGTTTGTGCAAATGACTTCCCCTAATCCGCCACAGAGCGTGACAGGCAAACCAATGAGGTCACTGACTGTTGCAGCACTGGACAATGCCTTCGAAGAGGTCTATAAAATTCTACGTCCAAACGAGGAAGTATCGCGATACGGTTATGCATCAAGTCTTTACCTTGTGGTGGTCGAAGGAATCTGAGGCTGATATAAAATATATGCTGTGTTTGCTATACACTTTTGGCCAACGAAGGAATCTAAGGCTAATCTGTGTGTCTTTGCTGCTATGCACCTTCGGCTGGAGCCTATACTGGAAAAAGCTAAAAAAACTGATTGCCGGTGTAACATCTGTGGTTGTTTCCCATGTGTCAGTGTTTCCAAACAATAGGCAGCTAGAGAGACCATGACTTTTCAATAGGGGGAAACACAGAAAAACTTGTCAATCTATCTTTTAGCGTTCCCAAACAATGAGGGGAAACACTCAAAAATAGAAACACTCAAAAACATTACACCGGTTTTCAGTCCGTATGGTCAGCATATTCCGCAGAAGGGAATGATGTGATGTGGGGGGGAGTCAAAAAGCGTGATATCGGCTATAAGAGATCAGGTTTTACGCTAATAACCCAAGCCAGGTGACACTGAGCTAGACGGAGATATTATTTCGGTAACGCTAGAGTTTCATTCATTCTCGCCCATGTTTTATCGGCAGTAGATCACCAGCCGCGGCCGGTTTCGGGACAGGACGGCTTAATTTCCCAGCGGGTGACAGGGTCCCACCACGGGACATGTTTGTCTCATACGGTAATACAGACCTCAACACCAGCCGATCAATATCATTCCAACAGTCTGTGGTAATTATACACTGCAGCCAGTTTCTGGAGTAGTCAAGGTTCCCTCCTCGTGACACAAATACATTCCCTTGGTGGACTTTATTACCTATGGTTCTGTGGACAAATATGCACTCTCATTGATCTGCAAGGAATGCACTTAACCCCAAAATTCATATTAACAACATGCATTACGATAAAGGTTTGCCAAAAAAAGCTGGACGACGACAACTTCCACAGCAAGAAGACCCGTATCTTGACCACCAAGGTTTTTGCATATTATCAAGATATACCCGGCTTCGATTAAATGGAGTATAAGACCATGAGGTTCAGGATTGAAGACCCGATGCACCAGTACCAATGGTTGGAAACTGTCAGAAGACAAAAGATATAGGTTTGCTTTGTTAGGTTGCCATGCTGGTGAGAACTGGTGGAAAAGATCGGGAAGTAAATCTATTTGCCCAATAATATGCTGGCGTCCTTGGTTTAATATAAAAAGGGGTAAACTTTGAAAGAAAGGTGCTTTTTCATCTAAACCCTTTAAGGTAAGACGAATCACAAAACTTGTGTTGGACTCCCTTCCCTGTATACCATGAAGACGGTTAATGTGGTTAAGATGACGGATTGTGGCCGCGTTTTTCCTGACTGCTGCCTATCATTCGGCTATTAGTCAAATATTGTTACCTGCGCCGAAGGGGAGGCTCGATTGCTTCCCTGGCATGCCCTGGTAACAAGTTGCCTACCGATTGTTACGGAGGAGATATACGATCGAAGAGCTGTGCAGTGGTAGAAATACGGACATGTCTTATGACGCCGCCCATTTTAGGTCACTCAGTCGGGCAATCCCTCTGAGTGTTTGCAACTCTCAATCATTATCCTTTTGAGAGTTTCGTTTCACCTCGATTAGTGCATAACTCCAGGCCATACTGCAGCCATAAATTAAGTGATACATGTATGTGACATCTATTAAGCTCCCCTTTGGTTTTTAAAGTTTCGTTTAGATAAGAAATTGGTACCTAACATGTAGACTAGTTGCAACCGGTACGCCGAAATGCTATGTTTACCTAATTAGTAATTTAGTAGCTAGTGGCAAAGTCTTTTAAGACTCTGCTAGTACTCATTGCATGTAAATGTGTAGATCAATAACTACAAGAACAGCTTAAATCGTAAATTCTCTTTGCAAATTACTGCTGCTTTTAAGGCACTTGCCATTTTCTTTTAAATTCTTGCTCCAAAACGAGCCATCAAACTCAATGCGTCATTTTTCATATATACATTGTACATACTTAGAAAATTGTGTTTGAAATAATAAGGTGTTTATTCACGCCATTGTGATTGATTGTTGTGGTCCTGCGACAGGTATGAGTGTTGCAAGCAATAGCGTTACTGATGCAATGAATGAGTAATGCGAATTATTACAGCAAAGGAAAAAGTTCCCAACCCACTCTCATTGTCTTTGCCAATGTGTGCATTAAAAATGAAATACGTATTACCCTTCAGTTGTGCAGTGTTGTGTAAAATGGACTTAGGCAGGTTATGTCACAGTGCAGTACTGAAGAATGTACAGTATCCATTATTAGAGATTTTACTTGGAGCGGTCATTGGGAACTGCATGTAATTTATATACATGTAAATGTATATTGAAATTTGTTACTTGTGATTTAAAACAGAGCACATTCTAAACCATCCAATATCGCAAAATCTGATCAAGAGATAATTTCAGGCAGTTTGCCACTCATCTGAGACCTAAGCCGCTTGTAAACACAGAAGAACAATAGAACGCCTACATCGGATCCAGTACACAAGTATACGCGTGATTGTTCTGAATTTGGATGTTGAAGAGCACGGAGAACTGTTTGCAAGGAAGATGTGTCGTTGGAGGATGCTACGCCCTGGTTGATAAACAATTACTAGAAATCGGACGAGAAGCCGATCGACCGCAGAACGCTTCCAAAAGCCGAAACTGCAACTTTGTGATTGAGTCTACTTTTGCTTTACGAAAAGGTCATTGGGCTTTTAGGAGAGATAATTGAACCCGTTTTAAACAAGGACCATTTAAGTAGACCATTGTGCATGATTTTGGCTTGAAAGTCAAGTCTATGCAATTACTGAATAATATAACGTATTGTGTTTTCGGTGACCGATGACTCAAATGTCTATAAAATATTACTGAATAACATTGTTTAGTTATGAATGGCAACGGTGTTCAAATCCCACTACAACGTGCTCACAGTATCCTATATCAAATTCATATAGGCGTAACACTTGCATTGCGGGATTGCTGTCTCAGAAAAAAAAGGTTTTTAAGCTTTTGAAAACACGTTTCGATGTTGGTTGAGAAGCTACTATTAAAGGGTTTTCAAAAGCTCAAAAACCTTTATTTCCAAGATTGTTCAACTATTCACATCATCATAATCAGACGTGAACGAAGCAACAGAAAAGGTTCAGACTTGCTTGAGCTCCAACACATCAGGAAAATTAGCGTACTCTTTTCCAAAACATGTGCGTGAGTTCAATTACCTTTAGATACAGTCTATAGTACCATCGCCAAATTAATAGCTTCCATGTATCCTAGTCAGTACCATGTGTCGAATGAAAGAAGAGGTACATGTATATATTAGTATGTTCTATACACGCAAATGCTTTCAGTACATAAATGCCGTTACCCTAGTACGTCATGTCATTCAACGTAGCATACATGTACATATTTATAGTGATTTAACAAACTCAAATACTCCACTTTCATCGATCAAAAACAAGGCCAAGCCGGACCATGACGTCATAAACATCGGCAAGAGGAAGTAACGTCGGAAACCTTTGATATCACAAACCCACAATATGGTTGCGAACGACCATGCGCATAATATGTCCTTTTTCATTATTCAAAAGTGGTTTTAGATCGGTGAACTACATGCAGAGTTCATATTATTGCCATCTACATGTAAAAGTCAGTCTCAGACTGCTGTATGTGAAGCAAGACTCGTCTCTGCTGCAGGTTTTATCTTTACAACAAAAGACCCAGGTAATTATCTAGAATTTCCGAAAAAAGGACTTCAATGCATTGCTCACAAGTTTCATGTGGTCTTACGAATAAAGAACATGCCGCTTTATAATTGCGACCAGGAGAGTTCTTTCTTTTGCCTTCCAGTTAAAGGGAGTCTATATAGACCGGCCCAGGTAGGTCAACTTACACAAAGCTGACAATAGGGTCTCCCTGAAAGTCCCAATGATTCTTCTGCAGCAAAAGTGCCTGTTTTGCAACAAGAAATATGGCAAAATCTTGAATGTAAGGAATAGGTCTGCATGGATTACCATGAATGATATCATGTACCGAAAGCGCGCCTTGTCTTTATTCTTAGGACACCCTGTCTATCGAATCCCAAAGCCTTTCATTACGTTCCGCGTCTCAATCAGCGGTGTACGCGTCCTTGATAACCCCACAAGCTTCAATTAATCAATTACAGCCTACTTCCCGTCTACTGCAACTCATCAGCGTTCGTTGCACTGTAGTGCCGTGCACATGTTCTGCACTGTGATGGTAAAACCGGCAATCTCTGGCAATTTCAAGAGCATCACCAGGGAGATTTGAAGATAATGCATTTCCAGGTTACCTTATAGGGACGGTTAGCTAGGCTGCACGCTAAGAGGGTTTGGTGTAGTATTATCAACCGCTAGTGACAGCTGTCATGGATGGTATTAGTAAGATTCACACATACATACTCGTTTCGCTTTATAAGATGCGTGACAAATATTCATTTCTTGCACAAATGACTGTCATTCTCCGTAGGGGGACTATAGCCTTGATGGTATACATAAACCATAAGACTTCCGAGAATGTGTCTAACGTTTGGTTAATGGTAAAGTGTGTGTTCACGGCATGCATCTACTGACCTTGTACAATTAAGTCAAAAGAGGGTAATGCACATCATGGTCCGTGCTAAAGCGTAGCCTACATGTATTTATCATTTGATAAATGGAATGAAAATAGCAGTTATCATGCACACACCAAAAATATTAAATCAATAATTAGGAACGAATCGCATAAACAAACGCACTTAATGATGACAAAGCCATGATGAAAGACTGAACTCTGCGCGGATATCATCGGTCTTTTTGTGACATTGGGCAAATGCACACGGAGAGACCGTCGGCAGCAGCAGCGAGTGTACTCCACGTTCAGCTACGAGCTAACTTAATTGTCATTTGCATGTGGAGTGATCGACTGCACGCATATCGGTGCAATAAAATCGTAGCAGCTGCTTTGCTAAGTCGCTTAATAGCGTATCGACACGTCTTGTGGTATCGATTGTGCATAGTTGCGTGTTTAGTGCGGAGCGACAGAGGAAAAACGGTGACATACCTGGTCGTGTTGTGGTTCTGTGGCCGGGGTTGCGATACACCACGCTACTTGAGTGTCTCCTTATATAGGTACTGTCCGTCAATTGCCAAAATTGCAAAGATACAAGTATTAAAAATGTCACATTGGGTAATAGAACTAATAGGTTACCACGCATTGTGCTATCAACGCCAGTGGTTATCACTTGTACTACGACAATGATGTGGTCCGTAGAAATCGGGTTAACTTCCGTCCAGTCTACTCGAGAAGTAATCTGAAATTGAACACCATTATTCAAGCCCGGGATTTATATTCACTATCAAGTCAAACAGCATGATAGATGGTCTCCCACATTGGCACATCGTTAGCATGATGGCAAATAGCCAAATAATCCTGAGAAACCGAAAAATTAACGGACACACAATGATCTCACTTAATAGATTCGTTTGACGCCCTGTCCAGGTATCCACAGGAGCTAGGAGGCATCCCTTCAATCTTCCTATTGCCAATGCAACCACAACGCTTTTCACACCGGAATACCTCTAGCCACCAGTGTTATATCATTGCCAGATTGTTTTCAGTGGTGAACATTTCTAGTTTGCGAGCACCACGTACGGCAGCCGTTAGAAGCAACCGACGTACCGTATGTTCTGCATACCACAATCGATTGTTCGCACCAGCGATGCAGGGGACATCTACAAATGAATTAGCGTCAACGGTTCTGAACCCTTGAACATGCTGACTCACTTCAAACATAAATTCTCACCATCTCAACGTGTCGCGCCAGTCTCCGCTTCGCACTGCCTGGTCCTTCAGGGAGGACAGACATTTATGATTGCTCTTATTGTATTCGGAATTAATATGCCTTAAGATAACTTTAGTATATTAAGATAAATACTGAAGTTAATCAAAGAGAGATTGCTTGGCCAGAGGCTTTGATGAAAGTTTAGAAAATCTATATTGAAAGCGGTGAGCAAAACAAATAAGCTCTTGTTTTATTCTAACAATAATGTTAAGATAATTTTGTACTTCCGGTTTGGCCTTGGCCTCGGTCTTAGCCAGTTGGTACACTCATACGCAGTGATTGGAATTAATAGAGATGACAGATCGTATGTGAGTCAAGACTTGCGTTTGGTCGCAACTTTAGGAGTGATTATACGTTGACAGTACAAGTGGTTTTTAATTCAGCGTTTGCGACCAGTCTCAAATTCAAAGACCTTTCGCTCCGGAATTGGGCAAAAAAAGACGAAGAGCATAGTCATCACAGTGCCTAGAGTGCACCATTTATTCATTCCAACGGTGACAGGAGATAGTATGACAGAAGTCGCCTACTTTCAGTTCAGGATTCAATCCGATTTCTGAAACCGGTGCGCATCATCTGCGTCATTTCCGTCAACTTTACGTCCATTTTATCAACTTGTGTTACGATCTTTTTCTGTTCTTCTTCGATTCTTTCCTGGTCTGTCTGGAATGAAGAATCGGATATATTAGCCTCCAATTAGGCTTGAACATACACAATGTCTGAACTTACAAAAGTAATATCAGTATGTATCCCGATTCCCGGATAGTTGCCACACATTCTGACGTCATGGCAAATTGCCTTACGTTTCCTTTCGCCATGAAGCTAACATTAACGAGCTGATGAAACTGCCGGCGCCAAACAGATAGTCTAGATGGCTATTTTTGGCGCACCCAGCACTGATTGCTAACTATGAAGGAAAACGAGTCTATGAAAGTGACTTAGGTATAAAAGCGTACTATCGTTGTTTAGTGCCAATTGGACTACAATAGGAGTCACAGAAAATAGTCTAAATCATCAAGTAGTTACCAATTCAGGTTTCAACGATGCTATGATTGATGAAGTCGATAGGATTCCCCTGGCGGGGAACATGCCCCTAAACCAGTTATCTTCCCTGTCCTTCTCCAGCACATCTTCCCTGATTCGGAGCCTCTCCTTCTCCCGGTTGTCCAGCGCGCCGAGGAGGAGTTCTACATCAAGAAGGAACTCAACCTGTACAATTTTGAGGTGGAATGTAAGAAATGGCAAATAATTCGTGATTTAAGAGGCCAAATTGAGATGAATGTGGGGGATAGTTTAACATCACGGAATCTCTCTCCGTTTAGTACAGCAATTATATGGATATTCATCGAAACAAATGGCCTTTCAGCAATATCATTGAAGTAGGTACCTTTTCACAGCCCATAAAAACGTACTTGATGAATATTTGCATGGTATGGGGAAGAAGGTATGACGGTAGAAGCGGGGTTGGACATAAAGAATTGAAAATATACTACCTGCATAGCTAATGTTTCCATCTGAGCTTCTCCCTGAACAGCACTGATGTTGTCGACGGCCAGACCAACCTGTTGCCAACAAGGAAAATACACTTAACTGACACAAAAAAGTCAACTTAAAAGGAATAAATGTCTCTAAAGCTTTATTCGTCTGGTTTGGAATTTATGTTTTATGTTATGAAAGTTGAATACTGCTTACCAGTAAGTTCATGATGAGAATGGACATGAATATGAGGAAGAGGAAGAACTGTATGAGTGTTGCCACCTCATACCATAACTTCACACTCCTGTCGTTAAGGGCTTCCTCTTGAGCGTTAAAGATATCTCCGTAGTCGAGCTCCCCGATCATCATGACGGATGTTTTGGTGAGAGAGCGAATCGCTGTGCTAAATGGAGTCTAGAAAAAAACAAGTTTGGCGAAACGATAATTTGTCAAAATACATGTAGCACTAAAGCTTTAATGGTGTATGGCATTTAGTGAGCGGCAAAAGTTAGCATACACAAAGTGGTATTAGTGCCCGCAAATAGTTACTTAAAAGAACATGAATTAATTCGGAATACCACTCTAATTGTGTGTTTTGCAACTCAAAAATTAGTCGATCCTACTTTAACTGGGAATTGATTTAAAAAGAGTATCACTGGGTATATGAAGTGATGCTCATGTTGATGACCACACAAACACAAACAATAATGGGCGGGAAGATGCCAGATGGAGATATCGATGAAGGAACAAAGGTAGCTTAAAAGAGCTGTCATTTTAAGGAGTTTCTTGATGGTGCATGTCTATCAAATACAGCTTACCTGATTCGCAAGTAGTGTGTGGAATGAAAGAGCAAATGCAACGACAAAGAGAAAGAACACGGGGAAGAATCGCAAGAACGTGCGTAGGATGTTGGTAAACATCATTACGTAAATTCCGAACACGGGGACCAGGCGAATGTACAGGACGAGGTTGACCCAGGCCCAGAAGATGGATATCGCTCCGAGCTGCCACTGCCAGTCCTGAAGAAATGAATGGTAAATACTTACTTACATGTGCATGTAAGTTAGTATTATCAGTCGCATTCGTGCCGTCCCGTTTGCAGAAATACGCTGAAAGCGTTAAGTCGACTGCTCGCCCGGCGGTTCTTTTCCGCATCATGAGGAACTGCTTGTAATTACACATCAATGTGATAGAAATTCATGCTCATGTTGTTCACACCCGCTTACCAATCTTAGTCCTGTCTCTCCCTGACATGGCTCCTCGATGTCAATCACAAGCAGAAACGCCGTGGTATATGTCAACCATTTCAAGATGTTTTCCCATTTGAAATAGCTCTTTCTGGCGATGAGGATTTGTAAAACCTCGAAGAACACCTGATACGCCGCCAAACCCATGATTGCAAATTTTGAAATCAATGCAAATGTCGGAAGTCCTATGTCCTCTCCCCTTGATTCCTTTAACAATTTCACCTTCTCACAGAGTGAGTAGGCCTCACTGTAGGACTCCAAATTGGTCAGGTTTCTGAATTGATACGGTGACATCTTTATCGTCGACATGATGTACCCAGTGAGGAAGAAGACAAAGAGAAGGTAGATGCAGAGCACACTGTAGTAGATGTAACGGCCAAAATCATTCCATTTTCGCCGCAGCAGCGATGACGTCAACGGATGGGTCAAAAGCTTTTCTCTTCTGTGCTTCACCTGAAAAGATAAGACCATGTATCCAGCTAAAATACCTGATTATCATGTTAGTTATCGCAAAACCCGCACAAGGAGGTTGATGTCCATCTCCAGTGCAGTTGTGTTACAGAGAAACAATTCTGGGGACTCATTTGCAGGTACTCAGTGGTCAAATGGTAAATCTGTCTGTTGCAAACCTTCCCTCACTGATCCTTACTTTATGATAAATTGTCACGCCGTGACCGGTGACACATCTGCCTATAGAATAACTGCAATGCAATGTTTTGAAGTTGACATACATGTACTTCAGGTTCTGAAACCTGAACTTTGCAAAATGGCCAATAAGTGATATTCTCACCATAATCATCAGGCAGTGATCCTTCTTTACGCGAGAAGATGAAACTTCAGAGAAGGGTTTCTGGCCAGGAACAGGCACGCCAACACACGACGGGATGGCGCCGCCACTTTGCAAAGGATGGCAGAAGGATAGCGTTGGATCGGTGCTCCCACTTCTCTTCTGACCATAGTCCGAGAAGGTGAAATCTGGAATATTGAAATTTTATAAATAAAATGAACTCATTCTAGTAATATTCTTAAACAAATTTGGTCGGTGTAGAAACAGCGTAATTGTCTTTGACTGCCGGTAGCCCACTTTTTGCCAGTTGAAGAAGATCTGCTGTTTGGGTACAAAACATAAAATGACATTACACCTTGGGGTCGTTTTTCCCGCAACTACAACAACTGGCCGAGATAAGATGTGCCAGAAAGCCACTGCAATCTCGGAAACGCAACAGCACTTTCGTCAACCATAACCTAAACGTGACTTAAATTGGATCATTTGAAGCTTCATGACGGTTTAGGCCAGCCCTAACGTTCTTTCTCTTACCTTTGCTTCGAATTTGCTCTCTCCTCATGGTATTGTCGACGAATTCGTAATCGCAGTACAGCATCTCCGGTTGATGATGTTCCCGCCCTGATGAGCCTGCATCTTCCTGCTTCTTTGCAGAGTTTAAGATTCGCAACATGGAGTAACAGTGAACAGTCTCATCTTCGTCCTTATCTCGTTGACGTGTTGTGATAGATTTGGTGAACGGTTTGGCACTAATGCATTTGTTACAAACGTACTCTGCTACATCTGGAATTAAAATGAGAGATAGCTTTGCCTTGCAATCTCTGATACAATCACAACTTTAAAACAATAAACTGATGCATATTGTCACCCAAGAGGCTACAAATCAGTCATCAAACCAAGAATTATCATTTTCATGATTATACATGTAGGGCAATTGATGCAATCGAGTGCAGCGCACACTTACCTGGCATGAATCTTATCAGTTTCCGAAATGGTGTACTCCATCCTTGATTCCTGTGTAACATGAATTAAGTTACAAAAACAGTTAATACATGTAGGCCAAAAGTTAAAATGGACGAGATCAATTTGACTACCAAAGAAAAGCACTTCAAGGCCGTTGAGGGTGATGAATGACCTTGAATTCCCTCAGCGCTCCGTCTTCGGTCAGATATCACCGTAAAGTTTTCGTCTTCTAGTCTGATCGCCATTACCCGGCTACCGAGCCCGGACTACCCAGTTTGATATCGGAGTTTTCCTATAGCCTAAATGTTGACCAGAGCCAAGGAGGCCAGTCTCTTCCATTATGGTCATCATGATATGATACGTACCTCTCATTTCCCGTTGTGGTCTGCCTTGGTAATGTTTCATTATCGAGGGCCTGTCGCCAGTTATCACCGTCGAGTATGGCCATTGCTACATCTCTGGTAAAGACAAATGCAACAATAACCTTAAGCTGCTTCCATTTATTATTGCTTTGTGGATAAGGCAGCTGTTAATGACTAAGATCTTAGTGATTAAATCAGCGAATGGGCGGTTCGGGTGGCAATGCCGGTGTAACGTTTTTGAGAGATTCCGTTCCTGTCTGTTTCAACTCAATGTTTTGGTAGCGCTAGAAAACAGGAACGACATGTTTTTCTGTACGTGTTATTCAGCCTCAACAATATGTCCGACATCCGAGAATCGAAACCGGAAGTGAGTCTAGTAATGGACAAATTATCAATGATAAAACCAAAAGGCAGGCTGACTTCTTTCAGCAGTTGCAATGAGATGTGATAAGAGGAATCCCTTACTTGTGTGCACTGTTGATGGCAAGATCCAAACAGTTGTGGTGGTTATGGTCAGTCCGGCAAACATCCGCGCGCCACTTCAGGAGTAATCGCACTACCTCGCAATGGCCATCGGACGATGCAAGATGGAGAGGAGTTGACTTGGTTTTTTCTATGGGATCAACTACACATCCTTTCTTCAGCAATATCTCGCAGATATCTGCGAACCCGTTGACTGCAGCGTAGTGGAGAGGTTTCCAGCCATCTGTGTTCCTAAAATTGGGAACAAAGCACGCAAGGGTTTTAATTTCAACTAAAATGTTAATAGGAGGCAGGTTTCGCAGCTCCTACAAACGACGAGCTACGAATTGCGACGGTCTGACGTGTCATGAAGTGTGCAACGGGATTTGGTTTTGCGAAAAAGGTACGAACCTACGAAATGTAGTGTTACTTAGTCTTAGGGGTCACAACTCCCAGTAATACGAATTCCACAGAAAGTGCAATGTACTAGGTACTATTCTTGCCGAATACCTTGATTCCAGCTTTGCCCCAGCGTTGATCAAGATTTCCACAGCATCTTTGTGACCTGACAATGCAGCAAGATGAAGGGCTGTGTTGGCATCTTTATCCTTCCTGTGGACTATGGACAGACCCTGACGGAGGGACTCGGCACTTTGGCTCATGTCGAGAAGAAACTAGAAATAGCGAATGGTGAGATACAAAAACAGCAATTAACCACTGGCGAGGTACAGCAACTACAATTAGCCAATGTCAGTAATCCTGTGAACCAGAATGTTGGTACCAGACTAGAGAGATAATAAAATAACTGCAAGTGTCACATGTTAATTTCGGAGCAATGTCTAACAAACCGTGAACTAACGTAATTTCTAAACTCATCCGTTCCGTTAACAAAATATCTTCAGTGCGGCAACCATTTTAAAACTTTGGTACGTTATCGTCTCGATGCAAGAAGCCTGGTTACTATTACCTTGATGATCCGGACGTTTCCACTCTTTGAGGTGATGTGAAGAGGTGTATTGAGGTATCTATCCTTCAACTCGAACAAGTCACCTGCATCTATACCCTGGTCAGCGAGAAGGTTCTGAAGATACAAATTGGGCAATGAAAAAACATTTCTACTTCATCAATATGACCAAAAACATATCACCTGACACATTTCTTCACATTGAAATCGTAACGACAGTACCATTACCTTGCACGAGACATCTAGCTCTGGTCTAAAGCCGTTGATATACGGTCAGGAAGAGAACACCTTAATGTGTAACCGGTGTGCTCTCAAATGGACAACTTGTCAAAACGAGGTGTGTAGCGGTATGTAGGTTGAATCACATGTACCTCCAATGCCGTTAGGTTATCTGTTGGAGTCGCCAAATGCATGTATAGAGCTGATCTGTCCTCTTTATCAGTCGCTGACACATCAGCACCTGCCTGTAGCAAAACGTCCAAGGTCTTTTGCGAGCAATTAACTGTAGCCAAGAGCAGTGCAGTGAGTCCACGTTTATCCGATTTTTCCATAAGTGCCTTCCTTTAAAAAACAAAGCAGATATCGTATTTTCATGATAAAAATATTGGTAACGCTACTTTCATTAAAGCAATAGTAACGGCGATGTTCAAAAGAGGAAAAGAATGTAAAACAGTGCCTTGCAGAAAGGCGTTTTGGCTTCTTTTTTATATTGAGGTGACGAAAGTATAAAATCTACAGAGTGTAAGCGTATGAGTTTGAGAATAAGTTATTCAATCTCAACATCCCTGCCTATTGCCTGATAAACACATACCGGTCCTCCGATCTCTCGATGAGTTCTCGGCAAACATGGTGGTGGTCTGCTCCAGTTGCTAAGTGTAGTGGGGTTTCTTCCTTGGCATTGCTGACGTTAACCGGTGCATTGTTATCCAACAGTAATCGAACCGTTTCAAGATCGCCAAGCAAAGCAGCTACATGAAGAGTCGTATTCCTGTCCATCCGGGGAATGGTCATATCGGCACCTTGAATTGCGAAAACTTTGAAAATGGAACATAATGACAGTGATCAAAACATAATCTAAACACCTCACTGACATTACTGATGATGAACATCTGATGGATGAAAGATGCAAGCAAAATAGTTTTAGGACTAAGCTGATATAAGATTTTGCAATCCGAGTAAGATCGACTGTCGCATGTTGCCATTTTCACCGGCGTTGCTAGATCATTTGGAATTCGAAGTTCGTAAAAGGATGAACATGAATCAGATAGAGCAACCACAAACGCAGAATTGTCACTTTTACGAGGTAGTTTCATGTTCCTATTTCTTAAAGACGTATTAACACATTGCACGCATTGTGCTCATTGCCCAAACCTTTCTCGATGCATATCCTGACGACCTCTCGATGGCGGTTTTCTATTCCCAGATGGAGAGCAGTGTTCCCTTCGCTATCTATTATGTTCACCATCTAGAGAACAAGAAACCTTATGAGCTTGCCGTTGGTTGAGGCAAATGTCGGATTCACCGAAATTTCACCTGTTACATGGCCTTAGAAATGACCGGAATTAATATGATACGTGCTCTCAATGGACAAGCAGTTTGTTAACTAAAGAAGTGCTGACAAGAGAAAGTGTAGATGATCGTCGTCCTGCGTCCTTTCATTTAATATAGGAGAAGCGGAAGATGTTTGTCTCAACTATTAAAGGACGAGTTACTTCATGTGTGAACTCGACTTGGAGCCAAGGACAGCAGATACTTTAAGATTAAAGTTCGGGTGCAACAAAATCATATACATGTATTAGAGGATTTTTCTACAAGACCAGCTATGTACGTACCCAAGACTGTTCGTCATTTGGAGACAGTCGCTCCTCTAATGAGAAAAGTTGTTGAACAATATCCACAGATCCATTGATACAGGCGTAATGAAGCGGAGTCGAACCTCCGATGTCCTTCCATGTGACATCATCAATTTTATTGATGTTGTCAATGAGAAATGAGGCAACGTCGTCATTGTTATGCAAGATGGCTAAATGAAGTGCAGACATCTTTTGATCGTCGGTGGCACTGAGAATAGACCATCTAACCTACAGTCATAAATCGACACTAATTAGTTTGCTGGTTGATGGTAGTTGACTTCTCCCCCCCCCCCCCCCCCCCCAAACACCACTACCAAAACATTAAGTGTCGTCAAGGTGGGTTTTGGTAGCACTTCGTGCATAGACCTGCTCTGTCCAAAATGTTTATTGAGATTGTCGTAACCTTTGAAGTCTTGCCCTTAATAATGCGATACGAACCTAAAGAGCATTGGACTCACCGACTTCTGTATTTGCCCATTTTGGTTGGTGTAAAGCTACATTTACAGTAATCAAGCTCCTTCCGAGAGCACTTACGATATTCCTCTCCTTCCATCTTCTCTCAACTTGAAGTAAATCCTTGGCAGCCTTAGCGTTCCCCCAGATGCTGGCATAGTGCAGGGCGGTACGCCCATTTGTATCCAGTTTCCTCAAGTCAGCTCCACAGTCAAATAGGAACCGAATGATGTTTTCCTCTTGGTATTCGAGGGATTCTGCGATAGAGGCCCGCCACTGCTCGTCTTTCATTATGTATTGGAACTGTGAATAGATATAGATTAGATATACATTTTTTTCGCATTAGATATGTCCGGGTTACCGATGGTCAGTTCTGGTCATCCGGTTTTGGAAATCGATTCCTTTGAGAATAGTTGAGGTGATTACCTCGCTTTTGTTCTCTTTCCACTTCCTCTCAATGTAGAGCAGATCCTCTGCGTGCATCTTGGCTTCACACACACTCATGTATAGTAGTGTTGCCCGCCCATACTGATCTGTCTTTTTCAAGGCGCCTTTCTCGAAAAGGTAGCGCAAAATCAACTGTTCTTCCGTAATCGATTCTTTTCTTCCGCGGGCGGCGCTATCTTCTTGACATGAGACCTGCGAAAAATATATCAGTCTTTCGTCATATATTCGTGCATCTAAACTCGAATAGACCTTGACCTTTGACAAGGTTGATAGATGCAAGGTCGCCCAAACTTATATCGTGACACCGATGATGTTGTGATACATTTAATCAATTTAATGAGTTTACCATTGTCTTTTGACATCAATTGTTTTAGAAACAAAACGCGCGTACATGTAGCCAGGAGAGGAGAGAATTAGGTCGGATTTAAGTTACATTGTAACTGAAACATATCAATTAATAAACCTGCTTTTATTCAAATTTTATTGATATTTACCTTTCGATGTGAACTAGCCGCAGATTGTAATGGAGTAGCGTTTTGTTCGCCTTCGATGTTGACGTCTGGAATGAAATATAAATGTACATGTACATGTACCAGAGATGTATAAGTTACAACTATAAAAGCAATTGGAAGATGATGTACAGCAGAAAAGATGGTACAACGCGAATTCGTTTGGGAATACACAGCAGCTTCAAACGTATCTCACCTGCCCCATTCTGTACTAGATATTTGACCATTGAAAAGTGCTGGTATCTTGCGGCGATATGAAGAGGGCTGTCATTGCCCGCATTCTCCTCGTGAATGGCGGAGATGATTTCCCTCTGTTGAAGTTGACGGAGAAAGGAATCCAGGTCTTCGATGATACCATTTCTAGAGTACTGAAATGAAGAAATCAAATTGGGAATGAAAAATCATGAAGAGATTGCATGCATATTCAGATTTTTCGAACGAGCGAAACACCCCATAACGTGTCTCTTGGCATTCTTGGTTGCTTATCATCGGGAACGCATTTGAAATTTTCTGTCAGAGCCTCCATCTCACTTGACCATCACTTCGGTCTATCGATCGATGGTACCGTACACAGCTCTATATTGCCCCTGGATCGGCTGGTGCACGTGTATATACTTATTACAATAAAGGTGCTTGCAAAGTTTGGGCGACGGAAAATGTTGTCGGCCTACCTGTCGGATCTTTGTGATGACATCTTCAGTGACCTTGATCTTTGAGTTTGCCGTTGGCGGCTTGGTGGGTTTAGGTGGAGGAGGATCTTTCCTTACCCTCTTGCTCACGTCGGCAAATGATACTTTAGGTAAAGTAGACAGCAGGTCAAGATCCGTAATCACGTTCTCCATGCTTTTTTTCTTGTAATGGAAAGAAATGTAATTTGTCAATACGGACATAGTCTACAGATTCGGCAGGGCTGATTCTTTTCACTTACCGCTTGCTTTACAAGTACCTTCCGACCGGCTCTTTCGCATCTCTTCGAAAATTCCTTTCCACTATCTGTGTGAATAACGCTCACTTCTGTCCACTTCTAAGCTCAACAAAATCAAAAATAACTTGCCTTGTGATGTAAACCGTTTAGAGGATGACGCCAGAGCTCATTTAAATACTGCTTATGCAATAATTATTGAATTCAGTAGCATAATCACTTCCTACTGCGTGGTGTCTCCAGTAAGTATAGCTTTGTATTCGAACGAAACAAGGGATAAGATCATTTTCAGCAGAGAAAATGATGTCGAGGCAACAAACAACCACAATATCATTCGAAGAGTTCAAACTCTTTGAAATCTCAAAATTTTATAAATCAACCTTGAAAGATTATTGATTATGCGATTCCGTTGCGGAACTTGGTCACCAGTATGCCTTTCAAGGATTTGTAATTAGGACAAGGCCAGTACGATGACATAATGTTAGGATGCTGGTCGAACTGATTGCTGCCGTGTTGAGTCGTCCGAATATAAGGCACTCACGACAAGTTAAACCATTTTAAACTCTGGAACCAACAGCTTAGCCCTGCCGCAGTCTCGTATTCAGGTCAATCAGGACCATCAGAATGACTCTGCTGACCCTCCCAGAATCCCTCTTGCCGCACAATTGGAAGAGCATCTCAGGATAGCCCTGTCCCCAAGGGATCCCAATATGACATTAAAGTTGTTGCTGATGACACGTTACCTTGGCTGGTTCACACTCTTTTTTGGTGGGAATCCAGTTTACGTATTTCAGGGCGTCGCTCTACTGCAGAAGAAAAAAGACAGATATGTCCACTGATATTGTCCTTGATGAATCGTGCGCCTGACGCTCAACCTCTCTTACCAGGCTTATTCACCAGGAGACCAGCATTTCCTTTCACACCAGTGCTCTGCGTCAACCCTCTGGTGATCCGAATACAGAGTGATCATTGGTTGTTTTACCTTGAAACTTTTTGAATAGGAGTATCATTTGATGTTTTGATGGGGGGTTAAGGAGGGCTTTATCAGAATGCTGGGATTGGCCGAAATTATTTTGAGACAAGGATGACTGAGCAGTGGATCGTGTGGGGATTTGGCCTAAAGCGCGGAATGGGAATCGGGAGTATGACATTTTCATAACAGGGCATGGGGTGGAACCTCCTTCCCCAGACCCTTAAGTTGCCCGTTTTTATCAAATCTACCCAAAACAATGTGACAAGAAAAGATTTACCAAACTGAGCACTATTGTTTTTTTTAAAAGCACATTTATTTATAATTCAGACTACATGTAACATACATTGATATAATTTCATAAATAAATACAATTACAACGCTGTAAAATTATTGCATCTTTTGTAGTTACTTTGTTCCAGTTAGTGAGTATTTCGCAATGATTGTTCTGACGAAGCCGCAAGTATTGAAAAACCCGACCCGAAAGGGTGAACAGAGACGCGGGAAATAAATTAGGCCCCTTTTAATAAGGACAGCTTGCGCGAGCGATGACGTCACACACACAGTTCTGAGAGGAATACGATAGAGTGTTTCGCGTGTGTGTCATTTTCCATCGAGAAAATTCTGAATTTCTAACAAACATCGAAAATCAACGTTTAGGCAGATGGAAAGATAAGATCTTCGTCATTTTGGAGAAATCATTCGTTTTTTTGTGTCGTATTGTGTCAATTCGTATTTTGTGATTATATTTGTCGGATGGCGTGAATACGCCCGAATTAGATCGCGATTTCGTTCCCTCGAGGGTTTTCGCCTGAGAAAAACATTTCATTCGCCGTATTAACTTTATGCATGTATATACGTTCGTGCAGTTCCGTTTTATTGTGATCGCGTTCAGCACTTTGATTTAGTTTTGTGCTCTGCGGACATCGCCGCAACAATGATCCTGCAAACTGCTGCCAGCATTCGGCCAATGGCATATCAACGAGGCTTCAACATTCCTGTGCCGGAAAACTACAAACCGAGTAGAAGACACAACTCTTTCGAACTTTGAATAGCGATTCAGAGAGTTCCAACAGAATTAAACTCTTTCAACTTGCCCGGCAAATTATCCTTGTACAAGACAGGATCTGCCCGAAACTCTACAGTCTTAAGAGGCATAGTTCCATAAACATCGGCAAATCTGTTGATACATTCAGTCCGTTCCACCATATGGGTCACATCCGCCGACAACATTTCTATATTCTTGCACTCTGGACATTTGAATTTCTTGCGTGGCGTGACTTTGATCGGTGCTTTACCCGTAACATTTGCGATAAGGAAGTTCATTGCAAGATCTTCACAGTTTATATGGTCATCCACCCATGTTTTGATGTTCCCTGGCATTGCATTGGTGTACATGTAACTGTAATACTGAGGAAGAAAGAAAAGAGATAATTAAAAGATTTGTCAAGAAATATAAAAGGTGTTCAATCGTTGCAAGGATGGATACATTCCATTGATGATATTAAAACCATCCATCAAGGGGTCACAGTGAAACCTCCCTTTGGGAACACCTGGTGGCAAGACGACCTCTCTTTCAGGGACACTATCTTTTGGTTCCAAATGGCTTGTTTCTAGACAATGGGTCGGTCCAAAGGGTGTCCATAATGAGAGGTTTTAATTGAAACACATTGTAGCCTACACCTTAAAAGTTCCAAATTTTTCACTGCAAAAAACATCAACATTATCATGTCACCTTACTTTATGATAAAAAGCAGCCCCAGTCAGCACCATAGATATTTCACTGCTCCATTCAGATTCATATTTCCATTTTCTCGTTGTGTTGTCCCAGAGGTGAAGTCGGGAAGGAAATCCCACAAGCCGGTCGGGAAACTCCCGCCACACCTATAAGATAGAAATAGTCTTTCGTTGATAAGACAATCTGATCGTGCAAAGGAAGTGACTGTCATGATTTTGCTGATATTGGGATTGTCATGATGAGAACATGGATCATAATTGTCCCAAAATGCGTAAAAAACCTTACAAGTTACCTGAAGATTGGTAAAAGTGGACACTGCTGCTTGCGCCACCAGTGGCTGAAAACATGTTATCCAAGAAGAGTCTCCGTCCTGCCTCCAATATGTCACAACTGGCACAAACTTCAGAAATCTGCTGTAATGAACGCATCATACAATACCACTATGTGTAGTCAGTCAAGCTCAAAACAGATTTTCCATGAGCTTACCTCATAGCCAAACTCTAGCTCATCAGTGGTCAACATGACTATATCATCATCTAGAGCAAGGATCGCCTCTGTCTCTATCTCATCATAGGGATAAAACCTGAAAGAGACAACATGATTAGCATCTTTTGGAGACAGAACGGCCTGGGATGTTTCAGTCTGTAAAAAGACACATGAAAACTAGTGATTCGAACAACAATTTCGAAACAGGATCATTGTTGACGACAAACAAAGTTGTACAACACAAAAACCGAACTGAAATCAAATAGCATGTCTTATCAGATTTTTATGATGAAACTTGAAATCAATATTACCTGTTGCTTAGCCTATTGTGACGTGTTTGAACGACCTTGAGAGGTTTGCCAATTTTAGGCCAAACTGAAGCTGGAGGTGGGGATTTATTTTGATTGTTCCATACAACTAGCACCTTAACAAGGCTAGGCACTTTAGCCAACTTGTTGATAGCTTTGAAGAGCGACTCCAGTCGGTCATAGGTGAGGACCACGGCTGTAAAGCCAAAAGCCTTCGGTGGGAGAAGGGGAAGGAAGAGAGGACTCATCACACCCGCCTGTAAGAAAAAAAGGGAAAATCTGATTGAAAATATAGTACAGAGTTGGCAAAACATTGAATTAACAATACTGTGAAATAAAATGGCAGCGAATATTTCCAGGTCTACTGTATCCAAATCTTGATAAGACATACAGCAACTTCAAGTGATCCTCACCTTATCTGGAGGGTCATTCCAATCTTCATACTTCTTGGCAGCGTACGGGAACACACGGTCATTCATAATGCGCAATGTCGTTAGCGTGATGACCCTCATCGAGCTGAAGTATTGTTTCCATAGGAACTGGACCTGTTTCCTCATGTTGTGGACTCGGTCTGATGAGACGGCTTTGAGGATATTGACTACTTCTTGGATGTTATCTTCATAGATGGAGATAGAGGCCCTACAAAGGGAAGCAGAATAAACGCTGGACAATATTTCAATGCACAAAGTTTGATTGACTTCTTTCCTGCCACTTCATACGCTTGGCACATCATTTGACTCAATATGGATCCTAGGGATAAGAACCGTAATGATTAAGGCCAATTACAAGTATCTTTCTGAAGATACGTTATGCCTTCATGTAAGTGCCTTGTATGACACATGCAGTGTCCACTGCATTTCGATTGTTCTTGAACTAACACTGCTCCTACTGCCTACCTTTTCCAGTCTAGTACCTCAGAGAAGGGCATGACAAAGCCATCAATAAGTACAACTGGGATACAGCCTGCCTTGAGAGCATCAGAGAATGCAGTCTGACCAAGTCGTGCTCCACGGAGGATCAAACAGAATGTGGCATCCTAGAAATGAAACGGCCAGGGGCCATTGTGCTCACCGTATACATCTTTTAGTAGGCAGGATCATGCTTAGTTTAGAGGTGAATATGGTGAACACAATCAGGCATGAAGACTTTTTTTAGATGTGTATTGATGTCAAGTAATAAGACAGGGCAGTATATATAAGTTTATGATCCAACCAATAATTGTCTATGACATCAACAAGATCAATATCGTGTGATTGCTAAGAGTCCCTGCAATAAAAAATTCATCGAAAAAAAGTCATTAATAAGCGAGATATTGCATGTCCTACTTTTTCAGTTTTGACTCCCTGGTGGCCAAATCAAGAATCAGATCAGGCCAAAATTCGGTGTCAGAGATTATCTGATGTAGGGGGTTACATGTACCAACTTTCAAGTTCATAGCTTCAGCAGTTAAGAAACGTGCCATAGTTACACTCTAATGGCCAATTTACGCCATTTGACCTCTGTGACCTAGAAAAGGAGGTCAAATCCAAAAATCGTAGGACATGTGGTGTATCCTTGCTAGAAGTCCCTGCCATAAAAATTTTATCGAAAACAATTCACTCAAATAAGCAAGATATTGCACTTCTTCCTTTTTCCATTATGGCCCCCTGGTGGCCGAATAAAGAATCAGATCAGGCCAAAATTCGGCATCAAAGGTTATCTGATGTAGGGGGTTATATGCACCAAGTTTCAAGTTCATAGCTTTACTGGTTAAGAAACGTGCCATAGTTTACACTCTAACGGCCAATTTACGCCATATGACCTCTGTGACCTTGAAAAGTAGGTCAAATTGAAAACCCGTAAGACATGTGATGTATTCTTCCTAAGAGTACCTACCATAAAAATTTTATCGAAAACAAGTCACTTATAAGCGAGATATCACACTTTTTAGATATCCACTTTTGGCCCCCTGGTGGCAAAGTTGAGAATCAGATCAAACTGAAATTCAGCACCAGAGGCTATGTGATATAGGGGGTTATATGTACCAAGTTTCAAGTTCATAGCTTTAGTGGTTAAGAAACGTGCCATAGTTTACACTCTAACGGCCAATTTACGCCATATGACCTCTGTGACCTTGAAAAGTAGGTCAAATTGAAAACCCGTAAGATATGTGATGTATTCTTCCTAAGAGTACCTACCATAAAAATTTTATCGAAAACAAGTCACTTATAAGCGAGATATCACACTTTTTAGATATCCACTTTTGGCCCCCTGGTGGCAAAGTGGAGAATCAGATCAAACCAAAATTCAGCACCAGAGGCTATGTGATATAGGGGGTTATATGTACCAAGTTTCAAGTTCATAGCTTTAGTGGTTAAGAAACGTGCCATAGTTTACACTCTAATGGCCAATTTACGCCATATGACCTCTGTGACCTTGAAAACAAGGTCAAATTAAAAACCCGTATAATATAAAATGTATATTTGCTATGAGTACCTACAACAAAAGTTTTATCGAAAACAAGTCACTAATAAGCGAGATATCACACTTTTTAGATATCGACATTTGGCCCCCTGGTGGCCAAACAGAGAATCAGATCGGACCGAAAATCAGTGTCAGAGGTCAGCTGACCTAGGGCATTCTGTGTACAAAGTTTCAAGTTCATAGCCCTAGCAGTTAAGAAACGTGCCACTGTTAGGATACGACGACGGCGACGACGACGACGACGACGACGACGACGACGACGACGACGACGACGACGACGGACACAGCGCTATCGTATAGACTCCCCTTACGGTGAGCCAAAAAGCGAAGATGTAATGATAGAAGCAAAATTAACATGTGCCTGACAACATCAAGTCCCATTTCCTGGCATGGTGACAACTTAACATTCACAACTTTAGACAAGGCCTTATTGCTGTCTTATAGAATCAAGCTGATCAGTAGGCTCTAGAGTCAACCAATGCCACTTAATTCAGTAAAAAATAGTGGTGGAAAAGTTCAGTATACACAAAACCTCACCTGGAGAACTTGGGGATAGTCATACTCATGACTACCATGGCACCTCTTCGTGAAGTTGAACCGGTTACCTTCCATCTCACTGTCACATCTATCTAGCACCAATAATTCCTCATTCTGGCGCTCCAAGACATTCAAGTCAAACCGATACTCAGAATGAATATTAAACTGTGAGGAGACAACAAGCCACTTCCTGCTGTCTCTGGAAGAGAATTTAAAAGAAATTATATTTGGGCCGACCTGTAGCTTCGAAATAAGTTCAGCAGAGTGAGCGGAACAAGCCAGCACTAAAACAATACCACACCTCTTTAGTCTTAAGTAAGACAGCATTTGTCAGTCCTATAAAGGCTGAAATTTGCTGTCCTTAATTGAATTTGAAGAGCGTCTTTAATGGAGAGGTTCTACTGTAATACTGTCTTTTCATTGATGTAAAACCGGTTCATTAGGCTTAATGCATACGCCTACCGCGAGCACAGGGCACAATACCATTTCACTCATTGGTCGAAAGTTGAATGAAGTAGGTGTGTTACCTAGTAGAAGGACAGATTGGCCTAACGAGACACATAGGATATGCAAAGCGCTCGCGTTTATTGTGGTTTGCGGTCCGAGTTTGCGGTTTCAGTGCGGTTTTGCGGTTTGGGTCTGTTTGATAGATCAACGTTAACCCTTTCTCACATAAAACGCGTTGGAGTGGGCATCACAGGCCTTTTGGGGGCTCTACCAGCATCACTTCAAGACAGCGACGCTTCATGCATTCAGGTTTATTCAGATTGGCTTTCATCCAATCTTTATTCATCTTTTTTGCCTTTATTCATTGTTTTTATTTTTTATTTCTCATTTCAGTTTTTTTAATTTTTTTATTCATTATTTTGGATTTTTATTCTGGTCCGGTTGCCGATTGTCTCTGTTGACCCGATTGCTTACTGCCCTGCTATCTCAGGCTCAAACCCATCAGGCAGATTGAGGAATTCTACCCCCTGTTCGTCGTCATCGTCGTCATCTGGAACTGGGTGTGGACCTGCGTCTATGTTCTGTGGGTGTAACGCTTTCTCAAATCCATGCTCGACGACCTCTGGGCTGATCGCTTCCAAGGCACGGCTGACGATGTTGACAACATCTCTGAGCCCAATTGGATCACACTGGCCTGCTTCGTTGGTGTTTTCGGTCTTCCATGACTTCCATGCTTGTCTGGCGTGACATTTGAAGGATCTGATGACAGTCACATCCAGGGGTTGTGCCAAAGGTGTGCATCCGGCCGGTACAAAGTTGAGTCTGCCCCCTTCTGCAGTGAGACGATTCCTGAAGTTCTCCGTTCGATGTACTCTTAACTGATCCACCAAAAGTATGAACTGTTCAGCATGGGCCTCATGGACGTACTGGATGAAGATTTCGTCAAGCCAATGGTGAATCGTCTCCTGTCTGACCCATCCCGTGGCGGACGATGTGACCACAACGTTTTCGGGCAACTCGACCTCTTCCAGAGCTCGAAGCGCGCGAACAAATCCTCTTCTCGGAAAGTGATGCGGGCTCGCATCTTATCGCCATTCGCCGCCACGCAAAGTGTAACAGAACATCCCAGCTTTGGATTCTTCCTGGAGGTTCGTACATCAACAGCCTTGCCGCCTTTCTCATTGAGGGTGTACATTAGGCGGAGGTCAAAAAGGAGGAAAGTCTGGTCCATGTTGAAAAACAGGCGCATTGGTATACCAACATTTTCGATGGTGTTGGTTATTTCATCGCGAAAGTTTCGAAGCAGGACAACGGCGTTTTCTGGAATGGTGGTAGTGTTCTTCGTGACTTTTCGCAGGCTGATGTCCTTCCTCTTCATAAAAAGTTCCACCCAGCCGTTGGATGCATGGAAATCATGCATTAGTGGTTTTGCCTCTGTGGCGAGTTGTCGGCGCTCTTCTGGGAGGGCATCCCACCAGGTCTGGAATAGTTGCACGGCCTTCTCCTGGACATCCTGGATCACAACAGGTAGACGTCTTTGCTGAACATCCCGGAACCACATTTCTAGTTGGTCTTCGACCTCAGGCCAGTAACCAATCAACCTCTGCTTCACCTTTCGGTCTTTGCCCCGGTTCTGCTCCTCCTTCAATTCCAGGTCATGACGGTTCCACCTGCGAAACGTCTCAAAAGGTATGTTGTGGTGGTTGGCAAATTCTGTCATCGTTCGCACAGTGCCATTTCCAATGGCAACCTCAAAGTCTCGCAGGTATCGCAGCTTCTCCGACACGGAATAACTACGCTTTCTTTTAGGCAGTGGCTCATCCATATTTCTACAAGTTGTAGGCAAGACAAGAAGAGGTTTCCGACAGTACCCAAACTTTATATACGCCTGAAACCTCACTGATTACTCAATAGTGTTTGCCCTTTTAGGCCTAGGTGGTGTCGCAACTAAAATCCTAAGGTAATTCTCCCGGATTCCAAACTATGGACCAGACATTGTTGTTCGAAGTTCCTTTCTTGCAATCATCCATTACACTTAGCAAACAAGCCTTGATATGCCTTTTTTACACTTTTTAAGGTACTCAAATTTAGAAATTAAACACCCCCTAAAAACCGATGGAGTATTTTGTGGGACACCCCGTATTATTCCGCCGTGTCACTCGTCCGTACAAATGACGCAACCCTATTAGGTCACCTGCGAAACATACAGCAGCCCCACTAAAACCTAGACCTGCTGTCCAAGTTGACAGTCTACTGCTATTGGTGGTTACCATGCGTGTATTGTGATCCTCTTCTACGTACCATCATAAGGTGGGTTTGGCCTGAATATTAGGAACCGGTGGTTTGTCGATGAAAAGACAGTATATATGTAGTTTCGAGAAATAGCAGAATAGTTTACATGATATTGCTAATTTTCTTTACTTACAAATATGACTTGTGTGGTAACTGAATATCAGCTACCAAAGGATTGAAGACTGGTATGGCGATATCATAGCCCCGTCTGTAGGACCATGTGGAGAAGCCTCCCCCTGCCAAGATAGCCTTGCCCCGGTCAACATCCAAGGCAGTGTGAAAGTCAGGTAGGCTCCCTGGCAGCATGTTGAAGAGGAGATGATTTTGACCACGGTTCCATCTGTAATAAATTTTGAATCAAATCATTAGAAATATAATAAATGAATCCTAGGCCTACATGTCCTAATGTGCTTATTTAGACTTGATGACAGTCGGGGCTCATCATACATGTGTCAACACTACATATGACATGTTTGTTACTTAGACAAGATCTGTAATATCAAAATTCCCTACCTATGCAGACTAGCCAATACTTGGCCAATCTCTTCCTTCCTAAGATTGTTCTGATTCAGCAGATCCACCGACGGAACGAACAGACATGCCTGGTCAGGATCATTTGTATGATAACCACTGTCCGCAATAGTCTCAAGGATTTCATAGAATTCCTTAGATAGTGGCAGTGTCACGGATACACCATTTTCGTCAATGTAACGGGATAGTGGGTAGATATAAATGCTGATTTGATTCTCGTCATTATAACCGCAGTGATAAACATCAAAGCATGTGTGAAAAGTGCAATCGTATTGAATGAAATTTGTCCGTGGACTGTCTTTCTGGATTGTCACATCTTTTACGAGGGATGGATTTTCTAATGTTTGGCGGAAAACTGATGATAGGTCTTGATCAGCTGAAAGAGGCCAGAACTGCAAGATTCCCACGACGATGAGGCCCAACAAGATAGCACAGAATAAGATGATGTAGAAAAGTCTGAATTGAGGAATTAGCCACAGTCTCGTGAGTTTATGCCTCGTAGCAGTCATGGTGGTGGCGTCCCCCTTTGACAGGACCGACACTAACTACGAGGCAGTCAAGGGATTCATGCTACATCCAAGCGGGTCGAATTCTTCACAATGTTATACTGAAAAACAAAAAAGGTTGCATCAATAACAGTACACCTCTACAGAAGTAGGCTACATGATGACTACTAATTAACTAAATTGCGGCTCACCCTCAAAATTCATATAAGACAAGGTCAACACACCCATAGAAAGTGTTCACAATAATATGTACAGGAAACCGCGTTCACACATGTCAGAGTGCAACAATCACAATGTTGATAACAATGTATCCCACTAGACGATATAACTCGCACTCTGTTTATGGAGTACACCGTTGTCAAACAGCAAAAAATGAATAGATTGCCACCTTTGCTGTCATTCACTCATTGCGAGATTGATTACCAATCTCATAAATTGTTATATATAATAATATACTCAGAGATATTCTTGAAAACAGCGCAAAACACGAGAAAAATTTATGCATTTTCTTTAGTTGGCCACCATTAATTATAGGTAACCTCGTCGTCAGGTGAGGTATGAAATAAAATGCAAGTACTGTCGTGTCGACTCGAGATTTATTTATCCTAGGTACAAGGTACAGCGTGTCACAACACTTAGCCTAACACCATTAGGCCCCGCGTGGAGGCGCTGAGGCGGCCACGCTCTAATCTATCCACTACTGTGAAAATGACCAGGAGCCGTCGAGACTGTCACGATACATTCGGTCATGCCCGTCTAGGGAGGCCGACACAACCGCTGGGTTTCTATTATATATGGCCAGCCGGATGTCAGCAAGGTTTCTGATGGCCTTATTATCTATAAATCATATAAATCAATTGAAATATCGATGTATATCATACATCATTTGTCAAAGACAGGAAAACCTACTTTGGAACTCAGCTGCTTTGATTCTCCTAACGGCTCTGAGCACGACAAAACACACAACTCAACTTTTTACACATATATATCCATATATATTTGAGCGATCGTTTATTTCACACATGAGGACTTTCTGACAACATTTCACTTACACATTTTTTGTCCTCGTAGCAAATATTTGTACATATACACATGATGGGCTAATCATGGATGTAATTTATAGCTGTACATGGAGTTGGACACCTTGCTATCTGTATTCATCGATAAAAGACGGGTTCAGAATTTGATCGGAGAACAAGAACGGAGTGGTTAATCTTCCAATGAATCATACATGTAACATGCGGATTTGGAGACATAACGAGTTATCAATGTGTTGATTGTTCTGTCGTTGTTCGGTTGCTTCGTGTTGCCGTTTCCCCAGCATAAAATCGTCTTACCCATCAACCCCCCCCCCCCCCCAAACCCAATCAGTCTTCGGAAACCAAGCTGGCCAACATGCCTCCATATATCATACATAGTGTTTTATTGGACGCCACGAACAGGAACTTCAGCTCTGGTGCGAATATAAATTGACACCGAAGAAGGGTGTGCCGGCCTGACCAGGCCGACACGCATATGCGGCGATGAGCAAATACTAGTCCAGTACATTGTAGTCTTCAAAATTAGACGTATCGTCGGCTGTTCCGTGGTTCAACAGATCTTTAATGATTCCAGTTGACCTTTCCACTACCCCCTGCAGTCTTCCTTTAGCTCTGTAGCGCCTACGCTGAATATTAAGTGCCAGACCTACTCCTTTGTTTCATCAATTGTACATTCCGTTAACTAAATAGTCAACTTTTGAATAGTGTCGCCTTTGATAGCCGTCATAGCAGCGTTTCCCAATTAAAAGTACAACGCCGAAGAAGAAGATGCATCCGAAAGACAGTGCTGCAACCAATGAGCCGTTTGCAGTCACACCGCTGTGGTTCGTGTCCGCTTGGACTTCGGACACATTCCCCGGCTTGGGCGTCTCGACTGGCGTCGTATTCTGATTGGTAATGGCTGAAATATACAAAACGTTTTTGTCAATTTGGCGCCAATGGACTAGTCATTTCTAACCGATGTCTCTTGCCTGCGGTTTTCTGTGCATAAACGGGAAGTGTTGTGGAAACCTACAAATACGTTTACCACATTAATACGCATGCTGTATGTAGAAATGGCGACACGTTTGACGTGCCCAGTCGCCTACAGCTGCTGTCGTGCGGTAAAGGACCATTGAACAACAGCAAATGACATGTGCATGGAAACTCATGAGTCATTACAATAAAAGAGGATGCAGTTTGTGAAAAATATAGGCATGTACATTATCCATCTACAATCGTTCATGCCTCGGACATAACATTTTTTAAAATTATATTATACAACCTACTCGAAAAACTGTTTGAACGATGTTATAGAACAATGCAGAAGACAGTACATACAGGACATACAGGAGAGACTATAGTCTCATACACACAAAAGTGCGAAGAAGAAGAGAAAAAAGGAAACAACTTACAAATGGTCGTCTTCTTGCTATCAGCTGTGACCATCACTTCTGTTTTTGACGTCTTTGTCTCCACGGGTGGCGAACTCGTCCCTAGAAGTTTATCTAAAAGGGACGACAGCTCGGAACTGATCGTGGTTGTAACTGGTAGTGGGGTGGTATTCTGAAAGGAGTATTTTAAAGCTTTTACTGCTGATCGGCCAAGTCGGGACCAACTAGAATGTACCAACAACCGTTATGAGTGATGTTGTGACAACTATACCAAATTTAGCAGGGAAATGTCTCGTCATCCAAGTTGGCTACGGTTACGCTGTCCTGGGAACAAAAGTGGGCACATTCTCTCTGAAGCTCTAGTTCCAGTCTGAAGTCGAGCTCAAGCAATTCATGGGTCACCGGCTCTATCTCGCTGCGGTTCCTTCCTACCCCGCAGTCACTCTGCGGTGTGTAACAGCAGTTACAACGACGAAATCGTTATAACACGCGTTGAGTTGATCAATCTAATGGCGCAAGAGGAAAAACTCGTTTATCATCACACATGTATATTAGTCTCACTGCCTTAAGCCTTCGTTCGAATTTTTCCCAGATTTTCATGACACCCATTCTTATCCAATTCCATACCTGTAATGTTGTCTCTGGTACAACCGAAGAAGACACATTTGGTTGAGGTGCTGTTGTAATTGAATTCGTTGCATTCTGGGGTCGTTGTTCGGTAGTTGTGGAATCTTTTTCACCAACTGGAAACGAAAAAGATGAACAAGGGTAAAGAAAAAACACTATCTTCAAACGCGAAACTCCCGCAGGCAGCTCGACTGACGCGGGGGCTATAGGAGTAAGGCTATAGGACCACAAAACTACTGAGAAAACTATCATTTGAAAAAAGATACACTACATGTACATGTATAGAAGGAATACCATTGAGAGAGAAGGAGAGAGACTGAGCAGACCCATGAAGCTGGTACTACCACCGAGAATGACCTGATGTTGAATTCTAGTACCTTCTGGCCTGGTCCTATTCAATGCTTTTTCTGTGCCATTCGGTGCAGGAGCGGTGCCGGTCACTGTCACTGTCTCATTCGAGGCTGCCGTGGCGTTAGAAGCTGGATTCTGGGTAGTGTTTGCTGCCAGCAACTGCACAGTCACATTTGCCGTAGCTGTTGCGTTAGAGGATGGGATTTGGGTAGCATTGGATGCGATTAGCTGCACAGTCACATTCTTCGATGTTTCATTGGAAGCTGGGGCCTGGGTAGCGTTTGGCGCTATGGTATGAACATGGACAGACGCGCCACCTTTCTTATCTTCGTGGTCAAGTTGTCCCAAGATGTTTTGTATTTCGGACGCATCAGCTGGGACAGTCGTCTGCTTGTCATCGGACCCCGCAGGCGCTGTGACATTCGAGACCTCTCCTTCGTCAGTGTTAAGGGCACGAGTGGTTCGCCTGAGGAGTGTGCTCGATGCACTATCGTCTGTGCCAGATTTATTCTCGCCGGACGGCGACGTCAGCTTTGGTGACACAGAATCCGTCATAGGCTTCATGGAGGCATACACTGGGTTCACCACTAGAGGTTCATCACCATCAGCAGAAGGTTCCGTCTTGTTGTCATTAACACCTTTGGATGGCGGCTGTGTTTCCTTATTGCTTGGAGCAACTGTTGTATTGTCACCACTTGCTTTGGGTGGCGGAGGCGGTGTTGATGCTTTGTTAGTGTCTTGACCTGAAGCCTGCGCAGTCTCATTGGACTTAGACGAGCCAGGAGACTTCGGTGCCTCATTCTGCTTCACCGAAGGGCTCGCCTCAGTTGCTCCTTGTGGAAGCGCAGCTGACTTCGTCTTGGCATCTTTCAGCTTATCTACAACGGAGTAGATCTGCCCTACGGCGGTCAGATTGGCTTTCTCGCCTTCTTTTGCTTCCTGTGCTGTCATATTCTTCTTGTTTGGAGCAGTCGGGGTGTCATTTCCGGGCGTTTTGACCTTTGGTACAGGGTTCTCATGATCAGGTGTAACAACTGACTGATTGGTCTTCGCGTCTTTTGGCAACGTCGGACGAGAGTTTTCCTTTGGAGTCTGCACCTCGGTCGGTGCATTCGAAGGTTTAGGTGAAGTTCGCACTAGTTTTTGGTTCGAATTAGGTTGCTGCGAAGGCTCAGGTTGTTTTTGTTCTTGCCGTGGCTGTACTTGTGGTTGATTAGGTGTTCCCTTTGTCACCTTCTTTTGAGTTTGATCACTGTCAGTGTCACCCAAAACTACTAACTGTGTGACCTTAGACCCTGAGTCTCTTTTTAATCTTTGCGCTATTTTCTTCACATTTGGTCCAACGACTTGTCTCGAGTGAGGCCATTGTGGCATTTTGTTCCCTCGAAATATCATTGCCCCAGTTACGGTAACAGTTTCTCTCCAAGCACAGTTTTTTAAAGGATGACACCTCATTAAAGAACAACTGCCGATAAGTCCATTTCCCCGGTTGTCATTGTTATAAAGCGCCACGTCACATCGAGCTGAAAAAGGGAAATAGTTTTGAATGCATGCATGTATATGTACATGTACCTTAATTGCTTGCTGTACGGATTAAAGTTCAAGATGACAGCATCAGTTTCGACTTTGGTTCCGTGAGGTCAGTTTACTGAGTGAAAGGGAGAGTCACTTAAGCTGTTTGGGATTTCCATCCTCCCACAGCTGGCTTTTGTATCTTTCCTACAATAAAAATCAATCGTCCAGTGAGTGTATTTGAGAGTGATCATTGTATTTTCATATGTGGTTATGCCGAATATCAACTTACGGTTAGAACAACATAAATCGACACACTCCTCTAAACTTCTTATTCCCTTTTTCAATTCTAAGTAATTAACTGATGCCATCCTCATCTCAGTCCCTAATAAATCTACACTTCTTCGCTCCAGCATGTGATGGATACATTTCTTCTTTAATGTTGTTGGATAGCAGAAAGCCATTGTGCTCATAAGCAGGTGAATTAACTGCAAAAGAAGAGTAAACTGGAATTGCATGTAACATCATACATGTATAGCAACAAGAAGGTTATGTTACAGTTATGTTCAGTTGAAAACAAGGCTTACTGTGCCACCTTTTTCGAGTTAACTTTACCAACCCGATCTACCGGTATGATACAGTAGCCCGGGGGAAAAATTCACTGTACACACAAGTATCGGATGCAATCAGTGATCGATTACTTATATGGCCGCCCAGCTTGAATGGACAGACAGGTGGTCTAGCACTGGTATCACAACAGTACTGTTATGTATCATTTCTCGAATCATGCCTTGCCAGTATATATCGTGCATAATAATTTACATAACCATAAGGAAATAATGCCACCATAGGCAGCAACCTTGAAAATAAATCACCATCACTGGCACGATGATGCGGGTGCACTTTTAAAACAATGCAAGGTCGTTTCATTCAGTCGTGGTTTTATTACAATCGCCAATGCGGACAAGCCGTCCAATAGCTGTCACTGGGTTGTCAATCCCATACTGAAGACATCGACCAGTTGATGCTTTAAAAACTCCTTAATCTAAAAAGATCGCTTCCGTTTGAAAAAATCATCATAAAATCAAAAAGTAACTGGTTGACGTCTATTAGTGGTCATTAACTTGTGATGTCTATTGGAGGTCAATTAGACATCACCGAATATTCCTTGCGTGGGATTCGGTTTCACGAATCAATAACGTGGCCACTTAATTATGAGCGGCCACCTCGATGATGTCTTCTTTAGAGCATCCTCGTCGAACCGATATCCCGAGGCTGGATCCCCATTCCACGTGTTTTTCAGCGGTTGTTAGAGAGACAACCATGGAAAGGTCGTCAGGACAATGTCACATCCATTGGCAGTTCGTTGTGCCACATAGGCATATATCAGTCCGGCTACCAGTATACGGTCAATTAACGAGATTGGAAGGAAACCTCTGGCATTGACTTAAGATTAAGAAAGGCCTACGTGTTGTCACTCAGCAAAATCTATAGGTCGAAAACTTACCACTTTAAGAAGATCCATGACCGATGAAATGTTAAGACGGATATATCCAACCAAAGTCCTTTGAAACGTCACCAGTACTTCTTAACTAACCATGGTTAAACGCAGCCAAGAAAATGTCCATTAATGCCAGCACAGCGACTGCATAATTGTCGTACAGACTGTTCTGTCCTCCAGCTGCTGCCAGAGGCCCTAGTGATCAATTTTGCAATAATGTCCGCGTGAAAGAGAAATGATTAATCAATGATAGCACTACATGCGTTTACATTCGTAACACAGAGGACCATACGGGCCTTTGTTTGTCATTCGAATTCGAATAAACCCGGAAAAATCAATGCAAATGTGCTTTGATCTAAAGCTTGGTCAACATTCCAGTAGACTGTACTGAAGATAAGTGTCCTGAAACACTCATATCATGATCTCATTATATCATAAAATCTAAACAAATATTATAATGTCAAACCGTGTAAGGACAAACATTGACATTACTGACAAATTGCGTCTGTCTGAGGATCTGCTGACGTTGATCTTATGTCAAAGTGAACACGATCCTGTGTAAAAAAATGTAGTCCCAGGAATAAAAGTCCCAGGCACAATCGGCTTATGTTGAACTTTGAAAGGTTCTGGTAATTGTCAACAACACCAGTGGCCGTGTTAGTCTAGTTTTTTTTCTCAATTAAAGGACCCCAATGGGGACATCCTTTTGACAGCATGGCAAAGAGATGTTCACACGGCAATATCTTCTTCCAGTTGGCCATTGTTCAAGTATGATTCATTCTAACTTAATCAGTCGTTGACACACACAGATAGGGATCGCTCTTGACCAGTAGCCTAGGTCAGAGGACGACATGGTTATCTGTGCCATTGAATATTTAGATTGACATTTTGTCATATCCAAGTCGCATTATCGCAAAAAAAACACTAATGTCATGATAAAACCATCCTGAGATCAAACTTTTTGTACTCCTTCGTCACGTTTGAAATATCGACAGGCGGAGTATATTGAAAACCACTGCTTATGCCAGGATGTGCTGATACATGCATCATCGGGGGGAAATAAGAACGTACCGAACGTTCATGTAACTATCATCACAAACTGACAGAACATTGTCATCCGAGTGAAAATACAATGTAACTCGTCCCAATTGACATCGAGTTATTATACCACCAAAATTAAATTACAAATGTCACTCCTATTACACTTGATAATAATAATTATCAAAATGAGAAATACAAGTGTAACTAATGATTTTATCATTGCAATATTTTAGAATACAAAATGTAGTCCGGAGTGTCATGTACATGTAATAATGTACATTACATGTACATTGTACCACTGGTGACTACATTGTACCACTGGTGACAACTTATTTTCCCGCCAATTCACATGATCGATAGTTCTTCGACACGCCTGGCGACGGCTCTGTAAACGAAACACCCCAGTGCCGTCTGCCTTCAGACTCGTACAACAACAACAAAGGCTTATCCTTTGAATTACCTGTTTGACCTAGATAATAAAGGTTCAGGGTTTCGCAGACGTAAACAAGACTTGGACGGAATACCTCTCAATCAGGGGTCATATAGCCTTCGGACAGATGACAAAATCAAGAATCTTGCCTCTTATAGTATTAGTTACAAGGTAGGTTTATTCCAGATACCGATATTTAATTAAGAAACGCAGTTGATGAATCTAGGCCATCATTATCCGGTTTTGCTACCTGGTAAAATGGGACTCATTTCGAAATCATCATGCGACGGTTAAGTATTTTTCTAGACCATTTAAGACAGATTACTTTGTCATCTTTTAATGGATTTTTTAACGGATTTCGTCTGACTATTCGCACGGAGCGTCTGCTGCCTTTACATGCATTTGTTGGGCGTTAATTGCCTTGTTTTGATCGGAATCGCTGATTTTGTGTGTTTTTATTGAGCAGCTGAGCAAAATGGCGACAGTTTATTATCATATTTAAATGTGTGGATCTGTGTGTTTGGTTTGAATAACATGTACATGTACATGTGCGCTGAGTTCATACTCAATTGGCACACAAACGCTTATGGTGTTTTACGCATTTTTGACCTTTACTAGTAACCATTCTTAATGGGCTATTGTTTCGTTTCAACAGTATTCAACGTACATGTAGACCTATCACCATCTAAGCATATGTATCATTTCAATTTTTTGATCTGGGCAATGTTTTATGATTGTGTTAGTATTAGAGCTGACTACGACGGCTCTCTTGGGTATGAGAACGAATCAGATTAAGATCTACTTTGTGATACCAGATTTTCATTTCTCCTGGGATGTCATGGGAAACACTGATAATATATAGGTGATGCCCAATGCAGATATATCGTGCATTTACGTATACAAATATGTATAAGGTTCACTGAACCTATTTGAATATTTATCGCATGTACATAATGACTCATAGACATCACAAAAGGAATTTTATTGACTGCCCTAAATATCATCATTTTCATATCAGGTACGCAAATACAACTAAAGTGCGCTTTATCATGCATTTATTCTCTGCAGGCGGAAATTCTTGGTATGTTCCAATACCCTGTTTATGACGAAATTGTTTAAAATAACAATATTTTCATTTCTTGACCCCAGCGTTGACAATATAAGAATGCCATATTAAGTAGGCCTTAGCCAGCAATTGCAAAAGGGACCAAAGGCTATTCAATTCCAAATTGGGCTTTTCAAAGTAGATTTATTACTGTTAAGTCTTTAAAGTAACTCACTTAAATTAAAAGTATTTTTAGTCTCCCACATTCCTTGACATTAGGATTATATTCATGTTAGAAAGTGCATCCAGAAGACACTACCATTTTCTCAGTATTTACATATATTTTTTAAGATTGAGGGACAACTTGGGTATGAGATATGTTGGTTTTTCATACAAAAACGCTTCCAGCAGGACCGTGACCAATAAACAATGCACTAGAACGGGTGTAGGCTAATCATAGGCCTGCCTGAAATTCACATGGTGACAAGCGGAGTCATTATCATCCTGGCCAGGTATAAATACCACGCTCAGGTTGTCCATTTAATGCATTTACTTAGGCCTACTTTGCTTTCATTTTCATTTTTGTTCCATGTTCTCTTTGCGTTATCTCTTTACTGTAAACCGCCAAAGGCAGGTTTACATTGGACATATAGGCCTACATATGTCCAATGTGTGCAATCCACAAAATGACTTAACCGACAACATTCTTTCTGTATCTTTCAGGTAAAATATCGCATCCAAGTGAGCCAATCGCGGCAGCGTGATGTAGCCTCCACAACCGTTCACAACTGCCATCTTTGATATACGAAACACGTGAGATTCAAGCAAAATGGTCCGATTCCTTCACGAAGAGCGGCCGGAGCCTAGCATCGGGGGCTATTACAAGAAGGCCTTGACGAAGCTGGGCTGTATTCAGATGGCGTGCGGACTTCTTGCCTTACTTGCTTTCCTATTAGAATGGAAAGTGTTTGGCTTCTTAATTCCTCCATACATCATCGGTTTTGTCCACTTATTCGGTGGCGGATGGTGCGTCATCGAGGTATACAGACGAGGAAGGATAACGCCTGGGTTGTTCGTAATTGCGACAGTGGTGGCGCTATTTTCGGCCATCATAGCCTGCGTTCAGATGGTGTTCTCCATCGTCATCATGTGCCAAGCCAAAGTCTCCGCAGAGTATTACCGGACCTTGGACGATCATCTTACGGATTCCATAGACAGTCCGGCCACTATTGAGGCTTTCGCAGTTGTTGTGTTGCTGATTGGTGCAGTGTCCCTCTCGGCTGGGGTTGCTCAAGCCCTGATCTGCATCAGGCAGCTGAACAATAAAGACGACACGTACAACATACCCGTCCGGTATTTGACAAAAGAACCCGAGCCAAAATCAGCATCGACGACGAACCTTGTTGGTGGTGACGAACTTGAGCAGGAGCCAATTGCCACTATCCAGATCTAGATTAAACTCCTCTGTTATGTTACTCAAAAAGAGTGGTGCAATGAACATGACTTTTGTATATAATGTTATTGGTACTGTTCTAATATTTACATACATTTTACTTAGTATTCCAATGTCATTAAATATGTGTTGGCATATACATGTATACTCCCCAAAACACTCATTGATGTAAACGTGTTTTGAAGATTTGAAACCTACGTACCCCAGCCGAAAAACCGAAAAGGTTTTGTGAATCTGAAAAACGTTCAAGGCTTTTTCATATTGTTGAAAAATCTCTACGGGGTGCATATTTGTCTTGGCCAAAAGTGAAAAACCTCAACAAGCTTTATTTTTATGAGTAGTCCTGTTTTGTAAATTAATGCAATGTAGAGTTAAAGGGAAGCATCCATTGACGCTTACTATATGTTGCCGTATACATAAAAGATTTTACATGTAGCCATGTACATTTGTAATATAGTTATGATAGTTTTCGTTCGCTTTCTAAAAAGACACCGTCCCAGTAGAAACTATGAATTCAATATACGTGTATAGATTGTAAAAAGTGAGAGAAAAAAGCGATATCGAGTTCATGACTTAGTTTGGCTGTGCAATATTAAAACCGTCCTGAGCATTTTTCACAATTAGTACATTCCCTCAATACCGATACATTCCAAATTCACGCTGACGAAGTCAATTTGTTACACAGGTTCGGATATTTTGTTCCAAGTTTGATCATTTCACCAATACATGTATGTACTTTTGATCCAGGGTATCAAAAATATGATGCCTGTTCTTCGATAAGTGTATCTACTGGTGACCTTGGCTTTGTACCCTTTGAGCATGTTGCAGGAACAGGTTCCCATTATCTGACTGAATCATGTCTCCGAAAAAAGTATTTTGTCGAAAGATCAACATTATTTGTTATATTTTTTAGGGGACACACACTGCCAGTGACATATCGGTGGTACATGTTACTGTAACCAGGTCGGCAACCGAGCGTTGTCATGAAATAAGTTGATGAATAAACATGAAATGCTCTCTAAAATATGTAGAGAAACACCTATACATGTTATACTACGCACGTTTAGTAACAAACCACATCTCAACATTTGACAGTTGTGCTCTGAGACGAATAGATACAGGTATATACGCCATCTTATTGCTGGTAATATATTACATGTAATAGTGTTGTATAAAGATTTCATATATATAAGCCAAGAGCATTTATCAAAAAAAATTCGTTTGAACTAATTACTTCCATACTGAACTTCCAGCGGTATTGCCTAGCCTCGGACGTGCGTTGTCTGGAAACTGAACAAGGTCAATGCATTGACGGCCAAGATGATCATTTCCGACCTTTCCATTTTGTTCACCGGCCAAAATGATAAAGGAAGTGACTACATGTACTTGGCAAGCTCGGCTTACCAAACAGCGACTTTTCCTTGTCCTGAATGGAGAGCCAAACTCATTAATATTAAAGTAAAGTCTCCAGCTCGCCAAACAGGGTAGATTTTTTTACAGGGTGGCTTTTTAGTGCTGTTTGGCAAGCGGCTCTCCAAACAGGACAAAAAAATGCCTGTTCGGCGAGCGGCTTGACAAATAGACCCGGCCAACGATAAAGCACGCCGATGTTGACCAGTTGACCGACTTGACTTCAGCAAAGTAAAGTACTTGCTCCTGTCTATCGTCTCCCATGATTAAACGCCTGCTTTCGACTTGTAGTCATTGGTTGTGAAGGTACGAAGCAAAACAATAATTAACACACACTTAAGATAATAATAATGTTTTAATCACAATCGATTTCAAGTCTCTCGTGTTAAAGCATTTCCTTCACGGAATTAGGAAAGAACCGTTTTACAATATTCTTTCAAAGAAAGACAGCAATTCGCATTTACAATGTGATCAAGCTGATTGAGTTTTCGAAGTTTCAACACAAAATATACAACTTACTTGTGCAATATAAATGGTCATAATTCTATTGCTGTTCATTCATAAGATAGAGTATCAACTGTGAAGTGGCACCTACTACACGTGCAGACTGTGCAATATACTAGTTCATTTGCATATCTAATTCAGATGGTGACCACAATGTATTAATGATCTATGTATTCGTAATCTTTCTTTCAATCCAGTCGACGAGCTTTCCAACTTTGGTGTAAATGCCTGGTGATTCCGGCTCAGCGCAGCCATGGCCCCACGAGGTAATTCCCATGATGGTGTGCTTCCCTGAAAGAGATTGTAAATTTATCGAGCAATGATCACAAGAAGTTAAAGAGGAAAAAAATAATGGAACACTTTGCGTCCTGGCGCATTCTCGGACTCGGTTCGCCACATCGTGAACTTGACCTACAGCCAGGGTTTCATTGATTACCACCCGACGAAAGGGGCGGCAACATGCAGCAGGGGTTTACACTGACTAGGCTCCAGCAGGGGTTTGGTATAGATTACACGCTAGTGCTTTTGGTGGGCCTGTGCGGAAGTTCCACAAAAGAAGCCACCTGTTCGGGTAGTTTTACCAAGTTTCGCTGAAGCCAAGCATTAATATTGCCGCCGCCGCCGCGATGAAAGCAAGTGCTAAGAAGAAGCAGAATCATTGGGATGGAGTGTCGATGGTAGGAACTTCTGTTATCATGTAGATCACGGATGGAGTGCTTGACATCCCGGCCCTGTGTATTGGTACACCCAAAAGTCTCACGTCATCAGTCATTTCTTACCTCCAACTTCGCAGACAAGAGGCCCGCCGCTATCTCCTTGGCAAGTATCAATTCCTCCAGCCCTGTAGCCGGCGCAGAACATGAACGGCGACACGGCACCTTTGTACATTTCATCGCACTCTGTATGATCGATGATGGGTACCCTTGCCACTTGCATCATCCGAGGATAATCTAAAAAAAAGATGAAGCATTTAGTGTCGTTTTTGCTATGAATATACAATGTCACCAATATGATAGTTGGTCACAAAGTTTGGTAGTTCAAAACAAAACGATCAATTAGAAAAATTCAAGGAAATATTCTGGTCAAATTGACAAAAGGCAGACGAAAGTAATTGGGTGATTTCTGGCAATAACAGTGAGATTGGTACATGCACATGTATGTAAGTTTGTCTTACATGTAATTAGATAAAACTCAGTGCATCAAGGAAAATGCCAAATTCAATCGAATATTATGCTTTCTACTCTTCTCCTAAATACCACCATCTAAACTTAGTACAATTCCTACCACTTCCGGTGTTTCCCCAGCCGCTTATGAAGCACTTTAGTCCACGTGTATAAGGAGTGGTGGTTGTCGGCAAGCACGCTGGCTGAATGTAGTTACTGAAGGTGATACCTTTTCCTTTGGAATTGGGGCGGATGCGGATTAGGGCGACGTCGAAGTCGTTGGCAAAATTGCCCGCTGTAAAAATAGTTATTACTTCAGTGACAACGATTTTTATGATTGATGTATCTCCACGTGAACACTAGCGGCCGCGACTTTACAGTATGACGCAGACGTACATGTATAAATGATCATGGTATGCCGGGTCAACACTTTAATACAATGCCTGACATTGAAAATATGCACAATCTTTGCGATAAACACTTATGTGGAGACATGGCTTGGTGCGTATTAGCATATCAACATTTTCGAGCGAGCGTGCAGTGCAATGATTGTTTTTTCTGCTTTCAGTAGGTAATTTATTGTAAAATGAGACATGGACCAACATCTTATCAGTAGATAATCGGCACGTGTGTGGCTATCGTTTTCCAACGAGTGATTCTGCTGTTCAACGGGCATATGGATTGTCGAGTGTAGGACCACTAACAATACCAAACAGACTTACTGTTAAACCGTCGGTGATTGATGATCTCCGCGACATGAAATTCTTCTTCGTTCGGATCTAACTCTTGATTGTCATGGTCTGCTACGCGCACTCTGAAATCTTCCTTTGGTTCATCTCTGAAATGGTGTTGCATGTACATACATGAACAATGACATTACCTCATGTAAAATGAACCGAATCCCTTGCTGCTGGCCGTCATCTTTGCCTGCGCACAGGTGCGGTTCGATTTCATTGTTTGTCGCCTACCGCCAAACAGCGAAGGGGCACTTCGACCACCAAACGGTATGCGGTATCGCCTGTGTGTATACCCCTCGAAAAAAACACTGGATATGAGGAAATCAGATTGACCACACAGCTGCGGACCGCTTTGAATGAAAATGATGACTGTTTTGTATATCCTTACTCATAACAATGCGCGGCGCTGATAATCCAGTATTCGTTGATGATCGTTCCGCCACAATAGTGGCCCCATTGGCCACCATTATTCTTCCTGATACCAACTTGCCAAGGGTAAGCCCCGTAAATTGCATCAAACCCGCCAACAATCCGTGCCATTGGCTGAACAATGGGCCGGCTGCCACAGGCGACTGGGACGACTGAAACATAAAAGTGAGTTTCATAAAAGTTTTGAAAAAAACCCACACTATATAGGCTTTTTCTGGTTAAGAGGCTGACACTAATTTGCATGACTTGATTGACTAAAGATTCAGCAGGGTCAAGAGATCTTTCCGACAATGACTTCAGTACTGATAATCGTTCTCCCGGAGTATCGGAGGGGTGTTGAAAATACCACCGCTCACCGCTCAGCTCCCGTACGCATTTTCGAATCCACTGTCATGTCTGTCGTGCAGTGCCCCCAACCTCCCCCCTCCATAGTTCTGCTTCTGATCACGACCTTCCCTCTTTGATAAATAACTTACTCGGTGTGGTGGGCCCCGGATTTGGCGGTCTGGTGGTCACATCCAAATTTGAACACACCACCCCAGCGTCCTCAGAGTGGTCACAGTTGGTAATTCCCCAATCATATGCCGGGCAGTCCATGATGTGATCTTCCCTTCCAGTGCAGGCGACATCGTCTAACCAAATTGGTCCTTGGCCTTCGCCGAAATTGGCTTCGATCGTTGCTGTTCCGCTGAAGAAGAGAACCTTTAGGTCAGATAAACAGGAAATCCGGCGAATGGTGTGGTAGAGCAGTTGAGTCGCAACCAATGAACGGCATTTAAGACGAGGAGAAACGCAGCATGATTCCTTTGAAAGATGAGAGATTCTTGGTGTACAATTAACAGCACTACTTTTCCAGACTACATTGTATGGTCAACAAGGTCTTACATGTACCTTTTGTATCCCAGCATCTTGCATACAACAGTAGCATCCATGTCATCCCAGAAATCGTCACAAATGGAACCTAAGATCCCATTACGGGTGATTTCTACACGCCCTTCCTGGGCGTTGGAGCCCCCGACAAGGTTTACCAAGGTTTCGCCTTCTGTAGTATGGAATAAAAGCAGAATTAAAATTAGTTATAACTATACCAGGAACTCCGCTAATACTGTTCCAGAATGTATCATTGCTCTGCTATGTTTCGTAAGCAAAGGTTACCGATGGCTATGTTGGGAGTGTGTTCCATCATTACATCTAGACCCGTCGCTATACAGTCGTCATCGCATAGAAAGATGTGGAACAGAGTCAATGAACCATTCAAGGATATTTTAGAAAAGGTAGCAAAGGCGAGGCTTGGGGCATGTTTACTTACTATCACATCTAACCTCATCAGACCCGTCGCCGCAGTCGTCAGTGCCATCACAGATCCAGCTAAGGAGCACACACTGCTTATTGCTGCACTGCCATTCACCTCCCTCGCAACCTTCAAATTAAAGACAAGACATAGGCAAAGCCGTCACGGGAACTGGGCCAGAGTATGTGTTTTGAATACAAAAAGCAAGGTAGGGTGTCCAAAATGATGCGTATCCTTATATATCCATGTCCATGATGGTATGTTTTGTTTTAGGATGCAACCTTTGCTGACACTATTTATTGGATACCAATTCAACTACAAGAAACCTGTCATTCTGGAGAAATCTTTTTTGGGAAATCTACAGCGGCGCCAAGTATAGAGAAGACGATCTGTCTTTGATTTAACTGAAGAAGGGAAAGTCAAACATCACCGAAGCAAAATGTCTCCGGCACCGACGTTTACTCAAATCTTTTTTATCACATTGTGCACCCCACTCACCCACTCGCGATACCTAAGAAAGTGAGTCAGGCAAGAGGGTTGGTATCAGTGCGAGCAAGGGATAGGATAAGTGGATGCAATAACACTTGAATGCTCGTATTCAAATGTCGTTGGTTGAGGCGTTCCTCGTGAGATGCACACTTACCACGATTAGCTTCACAGATGACACCGGCCACTTCGTGTGACCGACAGTCGTGGCTCCTCCAAGGCAAGTGGGGGCAATTCTCTATGCTTGTCTCATCACCAACGCATTCGACCTCGTCAAGAAATATGTTGTCGACACCTTTCCCGAACTGCGCTCCGCCTACCGCCTTCTTTGCATCACTGAAATTTAAAAAAACTCTGATTGATCTCGCTTTCCTTTGCACTGAAGGACTGTCGCGGAGGCCGAACTGTTGAGACGTCAAGATCCTTATGAACCAACCCGCACTAATCTAAAATGACATTCAATGAAGCACACTTTCTGCTTTGACGTATCATTTTCATGCACATTTTCTTTTTTAATGAACAAGAACCGTATGGCTGTTGTGCACAATCGCTCAGTCGTAGGACGCGGACATGGACGACTTAGAAGATGGGAAAGATACCTGAATCCAAGTTGCTTGCAGACCACTTTGGCGTCTTTTATGTCCCATACATCATCGCAAATGGTTCCCCACTCCCCAAGGTACTTTACTTCAACACTTCCTTTGTAGTTGGCGTTGCCACCGGTCAAGCGTATTTCAAACGGCTCCGTGTTCTCTGAAAAGGTTTCAAGATAGTTTGGTATTACCATGATATTGTGCTGTGCGTGTAAATTTAGTCACGATTCTCTGCAACCAACGTGCTACCACATGGTTCGATGAATAAGGGGGACGATGAATAAGAGGAAGGCTGTAGAATGCAATGATATTGATCTACGAGATCTGACAGCCTACTATCTTTTATTCCGGGATTTTATTCCCCGAATTCGATATTCCTATCCCATCATATAGTAAAACCTACTTATGCTCCTCACTGGGCGTGCATAAATACCAACAAGACAGACTAGACTGGCCACAACTGTTTCAAAAACGTCGACACTGGCACCTTCCAAGAGGAAGACTTGCCCTGAGTGTTTTGCTTCAACTCACGAGACAGTTTTATAGGAAATGTCAAGCTACTATTTAGCGTATGCAACATCCATGAGCCATGATCGCATTCACAAAAGTGGTAACAGTATCAAATATACAGTCTCTACAGCAAGTGAAACAAACTTACCACAGTCGCGCTCATCCGTGAAATCATTACAATTATCGAAACCATCACAGACGTCAGTTGCGACAATACACTTTCCGTTATCGCAACGAAATCCAGGACAGGTACCAACTAAAGAGAAAAAGGTTCTTTTAAATGGTAAAGTGTACACTGAGAAACAGGAAACTAAAAGGAACTGACTCGGGATCGCGAATGATTTCAAGCTGATCTTTGTAACATCGATTTAGCTATAAGGAAGAAGGGGCTGACTGCTGATAGCTGACCAAACGATAAGTCCGTCATACTGGCTATACATGTATCTCGAATAACAGTTACATGTACAAGAAAAATACTTTGACAACTAAGAAAAGGAAGAATGTTGGATGGCCAAAATGGCAAGGAGTGCACATCGAAGACAAGCGTTGTGCAAAATTGTTACCAGAAGCAAAGGTTGTCTGTGAATCAGGACTTGTTTAACGAAAATCACTGATGCACGAGAAACAATCTATTCCCCACCCTGTTTTTCAATTCGGGCCCGCAGTTGCCACGAGGTTTCTGCCCACTCACCAGACTGTGAAGACAGCTCGTACACGTCACAGTCGTTACAATCCTCCAAAGTCAGTCCAGGTGAATTGGTGCTGTGCTCGCTGAGGTAGCACATCTCTCTATCACGGTTGAACGAGAAGGATCGGCAGACAAAATCACGCCTTTTAAGGCAAAGATTCCCACACTGAAAATAGGACGTGTTTAATGCGATTTTTGTTCCAAACACCGAATTAACTCCAATGATCGGATGACTGGCAACTATTAGGTGGGAGACTCGTACTGAGAGTACGAGTATTGCAGACAAGCATGACTAGTCGTACGGTGAAGAACGTCAACTCTCCGAAGGTGGTTTTAGAATATTTTTTCTTCAAAGCAGAGGTGACTGACTTGCGAACGCAAAGAAGAAAAAGAAGATTAAGAGAAGAAGTCATCAGACACAGCAACATGGCAACTGATGAACGAAGAAGTTAACACAAAAGGTTGGAGACACACTTTATAACATCGTATACACAAAGGAGACGTTCGACACCAGTGACAAGAGGTATTGATGCAGTCACATATATCATCTATTTCAAATCTAGACTCATTTGGAAGGTGCATACAAGAAGTCGAAAAATGGTTTACTTCTCAGAGAAGAACCTACCCCATCCAGGAGGGAGATGTAGAAGACATTGACAAATGATACTGGAAGTTCTTTGTTGGGTATTTTGGTGAATTCGTCCAAGCGAGAGGCTAAAAGAAGAGATGTATGAAAGGCTTGCACGTGTAGAAAGAGCCAACTTGTTTGAAAAGTGATAGCTGTATACATGACGGAGTTGTGACTTGGAAGGGTACCTATATTTCATGAGGTAACGACAGCCTGTGTCTAGTTTCGCAACACGCCCTATAAAATTAACTTGAAATGTCGAAGGACGGCATTGGCACCAGTTGGGATTGCCCACATTTGATAGATCGTTGATAGAATACGATAGGTGAATAGTTGAAGATAGCTATAAAAAACGACTGATTGAGATACTCACGGCACACCAGTTCATCTTCTCCATTGGGACAATCCTGCTCTCCATCGCATTTCCATGATATAGAGATACAGCTTCTGAAGACAGAAGAGAAGAGGAAATATTATTACAATATAACTGTATTCTACATACACGAATCTGGCAGTCGTTGACAAATATAGTTGCCAGTGAATGATGAATAGGTAGGTATCGCTATCCGTACGAGCAACGAAGTACGACGAAGATCAAAGGTGTCTTCAAGTTCAAGGCCATTCATTTACACGACGCTGGCAAATCATCTTTTAAACTAAATCTGGGAAAATTTCAAAAGAATCGTTGATAAACTACATTGTCCATCGACCTTCGGCGTTCGTAGCTCTTCGTAAGCCGGGCTTGTTCCGGGACTTGTGAGACCTGCCTTTTAAGACTTGCCATCATAGACTACTTGGCTTCTACGACTAGTGCCATCAAGATATTTCAATGAATTAAAATCCTCAAGATAAATGTATCTTGGACTTCTCTTCCTTTTCATCCTTTGCCTACCGAATGCATGCTCACCTGTCGGCAGGACTTTTATAGCAATCGAATTGGTTTCGTTGAGAGCATCTGGATTCTGAAAATACAACATTTTCGACATGAACACATGCGCCTTTCTAAGGGCATTATTTCATTAACCATTATTAGGTTGGAGAACATTCCCCTATTCAATTCACCAAACGTGTGGTACAGATTGATATCGAGCGCTGAATATGTCGGTCAACCCTAACCCGTACGTCGTGAATGTATATACCATAAACTTGGCAAACACATGGTGCCCCGGCAACGGAATGACCACACAACATACACTCTCCCGAATCCCTTCTCAAAGAATTTTCGAGGGGTGAAATGCACTCTTCATACCCATGTTTTACCTGTGACAAATGGATCGGGCTGGTCTATTGTTACCAGAAATTAATTCCCCACGCAATATACGGTCGTATCGATGGGCGCCGGGAGACATATTGGTCTAGCCGCTACCTTTCAAATCTTCAGCTTGTGAAATTGAACGTGATTTCATAATTTCAACTTACGCGACGCATGTGTTTGTATCGGCCTGATTGGACATTCCTTCAGAGCACAGTACCCAAATGTATTGCTTTTGTGGTCCGTCCAGCACCAAGGCGCCTTGTCACCATCAGGGTTGCGACAGAAATTGTGCCAACCAAGACCCTAAAACACGATTAAACCATACATGTACGTCATCTTGTCGAAGACGCCGGAATCACGGTACCCAATTCCCAGGGCTGAGTTGTTAAAAACAACAACGTTAGCATTAATGGAGACGTTAAATCTTAACGTGAAAATTTCAGTGGGTCTAACTGAAAGAGATAACGTCCTTGAGGATACTTAACGCAACCGTTAGGGATCGTGACTTTTGTGCTTTTGAACAACCGGGCACTGTACCAATAGCTCAATCTTGTGCCGAGGGGAGTGATGTTTGCCGGAAATCTTTTCCCCACGCAATGCAGTCGTAAGATTTTGTACCGTGGAAGTTGCCAAAGAAGAACTGAAATGGTTGAGTTCAACACATTTTAAGATAAACTACATGTACATGTACATGTACATGTAACTTCGGCATTTACGGTACTTTAATCATCCGTTGATCAGATCTTCGGATAGGATCGCCAAAGGATGTGACAATAAGTGATCTTGACTTTTCGGCAACTTGGCAATGATGAACCAAAGAAACAGTATTGAACTTTGCTGTAGCTATACTTTACTGCGGGTACTTTTTTCATAACCAGAAACGAGACATTAGTGAAAAGCAAAAAGCTGCATTTCGCTGACTTACTTCTCCAGGGTTGGTGACGACATTGGTTGGTGTATCGGACCATCTCTCGCACAAACTTCCCTTATCTGTTCTAAAGATTGTTCCCCGGTAGTCTGTTCCCTTTCCGTTGAAACACTCTGGAATATGAACAGTCAAGAATGTGCTAATTGTTAATGATGAAAAGTAAAAAGTTGGTTTTTTTTAGTTAATACTGCAATTACTTGGAAAGCTGCTTAAACTAGACACACTACAGAAACTTGACCCATTTTGTGCACGACCTGAAATCCCAGGATGGATATTTATTTCCATGTTTGCTTCTTTTGACAAAAAATATGTAAGCAAAAGCACCAAGAGGTCAGCGTCCTCTCGCCGAGTAGATAACCCTGTAGTGGATGACTCCTAAATTGGCACTCTCAAACACATCTTGATGTAGATGAGGAAGTAGAAAGGTACCCGTGAATCTTTTATGACCTTACATCTGATAGGACTATGGCAATAAGTCTTGATATCATACGCATTTGTACTTTACTTACGCTCACCGGCACTTGCAACCATCTTACAAATAAATGCGCGAGACTCATCGCAGTTGACGGGCGTCCAGTAGAAGTAGTTCACATTCACGTAAGAGTAGGACTGAGAGGAGAAATACTTATTCCTCAAAGCGACACAGTTCTGTGACGCTGTTGGTGGGTTGACAAACTCGGATTCAAAGCCTGAAATGTGAAAGGATCTCTCACTTCGGCCCCCATTTTTTTTTTCGTGGCGTACATTTGTATTCTCAAAGACAAGCATTCGCAAAGAGACTTGAATTTTGTTCGTCGGTCGTCCACTCAATGGCAGCAGAAGAAGTACATGTAATATTGAACAATCTTAAGGGTTATGAAAGTATAGCGAATGTCATCCCTTGCTTGGCAATTTGATATTTGACAATTTTTTCTCGGACACCTAACGATTGAATCATAATGTAACTTACCCGGGAACCATTTTACAAAATCGAATCCAAGCGCGCTGCCTGGCCAACCCCAACTGTTGTTATGTCTGAACGCGCCTATCAGGATACCAGAATGGTCGACTGAAAATAAATTCGTCATATAAGCTTACATGTATCAATGATTAGGATAAAGAAAGCGACAACCCAGGATTTTATGTGTTTCTTTATCATGGTGTACAATGTATATATGGTTCGGATAATAAGCGAACGTCGAGTCAGGAGGTAGGCTGCAGTGAGATAAGTGCTGCGTTGCGGGTATTTCAAATCTGCAATAACAGGCCAGTCGAAAGTACGAGGTGTGAGAACTTTTCAGGTCAGGGACAGGAGTGATTATGAAATTTACTGTGAACAAACAGTTTATTCTTACGTAAGTCATAGTTGTTGGTAATCCAGTCCGAGATAAAGTCACTTTCCTTCTGTGACTCAATTTGAAGAAGTCCTCCACCCTCGTCAGAACATGTCTGGTAGGCTCCCGCGTAGTCCTGGTCCTCCTCGTACAGAAAGTAGCACAGTCCGTTGTTGTATACCCACCCGTAAGGACAACCTGTAAAGAAATTACTTAAATATTGCCGATGGTTACAGAAAATGCTTCTGGTTACCTACAACAGTAATGGATATTGGCACGTTGAGTCTCCTAAATCGAGCTATCTACATATTTCTCCTAGTCACCTGGTTCGTATTGATTTTCAAGAAAGTCATTTGGTCAAACCATCAGCAATCGCCGGGATGAAATTTGTCGGCGATCTACAAAGAATGGATACCTTGGACATTTATTGACAGATGTTTTCTCCCCATAAACTTCCAAAGAGGTGCTATATTACTATCATATCTGGGGCAGTTTCTTAAAAACGTCAGATTTCTGCTTAGAGACGATTGATTGAAAACTCATTCATGTGTTCAGAGGATTTCAGTTTGGTCAGAGATTACTTTAGGCTGGAATCGGAAAGAAACCGGGCTCCTCTACTATAAAAGAGGTCATCACTTACCATCACTTTCTTCACAGACAACTCCTGAAGACTCATCCGTTTCACAATCATGTTGGCTGGTGTGAGAGCAGTCGTGAATTGAAAGCTCACGACCTTGGCAGAGGGTGTTGTCCATGGCAATATGGTCATTTGGAATATCGTCAGTGCCGTGGGCCGACTCGATGGTGGGCTCTTTGGCTCCCCTAGAGAAGGAAGCAGAGAATAAGCAAGGTATTATACAAACAACGTGCGCGTGTTATTTTGATACCGATACGAGGGCCTTGGGAGGGTTGGCCCACCACAGACTGCCAGTTACATGCTGTGAGTCCTTAGAGATTGGTTCAGCAGCGCTCAACCATTCATATCCCAAGAGTTCTTCTTTTAAATTTTAATCAAATAGTGATAAAAACTGGGGGACAGTGTTCACTTTTTCCACACATGTACACCATATTACACATATTTATACGCTTTCTATGTACACCACCACGTGTCATCTTTGTTTGTTTCTGAACTGAAAGGTGCATGTACATGTATCGTACTAAATACATTATTTGTAGAGGAGGTGAGGGAGCAATTTCCCCAGCCCATTCCGCTCCCTTAGAAGACGGCGTTGCCGCAAATAGACTTTTGCAGATTCGTTATATTACTCAAACAAGCTACGTGTAAGCCAGCGAATAAATCATTGAACCTACAAGGGGAAACCAAGCTCCTTGCAAGTGACATTGGCGTCTACTATGTCCCAGTAGTCGTCGCAGATGACGCCCCACTTCCCGCCTGAGAAGACTTCCACCCGCCCAGCATTGGATTTGACGCTGTTTCCGCGCAACCTGAAAAAAGACATGTATTAAATTGAAAGTCTGTCGACCATAGAATCTCTCAATAATCTATGTATAAAATGCACTGGGATGAAATAGTTGTATCGCATCAAGAGAGGCGCACCGCCCTTCCATATTATAATCAGGTTTTTTTAAAGGACATCATGAAAACTAAGTGAAGAATATTGAAGGGTCAAAAGCCTTGACCTTGATCTTTATGTGCCTACCTTGTGACTTGTCCACTAGCAAGCTCAATAACAGTTTCGGTCGAGGTTGCCCGCCTTGCTCTCGATGCCGCGCCCCTTGCTTGGACTGGGCCCTTTCCTCGACTTCCCTAGAAACGAAAGATAATGCATTTGCCGTTATCTTAAAGGTGATGGGCGTTCTATTGATAACAGCATTATGCGAGGTACAGTGCTTGTTGTTACACCGGGTTCATGGCATAAAACCACTATCATCTGATCACGGACATCATCTATCTTACAGGTATGTGAACGCTCTCACACGATTCGAGCCTTCGTCCGACGAATGGGGATGGAAAAGGCACATGATTGGTAATTTGGACAGCGAGGCCTTACCATGGAAGAAAGAGAAATTGACAATCCGAGATTTGCTAAGCTGGAAATGAAAGCTGAGGCTCCGTATCAAATGCACAGGAACCAATGCCTCACATTGCAATGTCAAGAAAATGCCCAGGGTATTCTGTCTCAAATCAGCGTCGGAGCATGCCGACTTATCGGCGGTGAAGATCAGTCCTAAAGTCTCCCCTTGATAAACGCACAACGACGGTTGATCTGCGTGCGTCGGAGGGAATATTTAGTGTTGTGTACGATTTAGCCTTACCTTTGGGTGTGCCTCGCACTGCAGGAGGCCCAAAGCAATGCCGACCACGAAAAGCGCAGCAAAAGCGCATCCCCTCATTTTGCTATTTCGTTTAAAAACGGCAATCGCAAAAGATCCGGTTTATATACGCCAGAGAACGGACCTGGGACGGATGTGCTTGACCTACTAAACTGGACGATACGGATCTTTTGATCATCAAATGGTCAGATGTTTATTGATTAAGTATTGATTTCATATCGATAAGATTGGTCTTTTCACCTGAAGTCGGCGTCTTGGCATATTACATGATATAGGCATTGCGTTGTGCGCCCGACGTCACAATCTATTAGGTTACCTTGGCCAAGTTGTTCAAAACAATAATGTCTGAGTCAATGACCTGATGTTAACGTTATCAATGTCGAAAGAAGATAACGTCAAGTTAAAAATGAATTTGGTAGACCAATCTCATATGTGGCATTACATGTAAAACAGCGGTTTGGCGTTAAATACATGCTGGACGTCAGACGGATGACACTGTACGTACATTCATGTATGAGTTACATGTGCATGTACGGCGTACATTTCTTTGACAAATTCCGGAAATCGCTTCCTTATGCCATATCCTTACATATACGGGAGCGGTTAATCGATTTCCCCAAACTCGCCTGTGCAGATCTTCAGAACGGGAGCAACGGCTTGATTTATCATTATCTTTTCAAATTAAACAAAAGTATAAAAAAGATTAGATATAGGGCTTGAACTGCCCGATGAACTTCTGCACGAATTATCATACAATGAAAAGTATCGATTTTTTGGCTCACCGTAAGGGGAGTCTATACGATAGCGCTGTGTCCGTCGTCGGTGGCGGCGGCGGCGTCGTCGTTGTCGTCGTCGTCGTCCGTCGCATCCTGTTTCAGAAACAGTGGCACGTTTCTTAACCGCTAGGGCTATGAACTTGAAACTTTGTACACAGCACCCCCTAGGTCAGGTGACCTCTGACACTGAATTTCGGTCCGATCTGATTCTCAACTTGGCCACCAGGGGCCAAATGTCGATATCTAAAAAGTGTGATATCTCGCTTATTAGTGACTTGTTTTCCATGAAACTTTTGTTGTAGGTACTTATAGCAAATATACATCTTATATAATACGGGTTTTTAATTTGACCTACTTTTCAAGGTCACAGAGGTCATATGGCGTAAATTGGCCGTTAGAGTGTAAACTATGGCACGTTTCTTAACCACTAAAGCTATGAACTTGAAACTTGGTACATATAACCCCCTATATCACATAGCCTCTGGTGCTGAATTTCAGTTTGATCTGATTCTCAACTTTGCCATCAGGGGGCCAAAAGTGGAAATCTAAAATGTGTGATATCTCGCTTATAAGTGACTTGTTTTTGATAAAATTTTTATGGTAGGTAATCAAGTATAATAAGGAAACTATAGAATATATAATTTTGCCCTTTCACAAAACTCAAAGCAGCTCAGTTATCGTAGCAAGTATGAAGATGAGAGAGAGATCATTTTGTTCGTATTAGTCTTGCCTTTAATAGCAACTCTTGCAAATGGCTAGGGGATCAATTGCAAGTAAACTGCATGCGATGTAAAAAACACATATCTTTGTGGTCATTTTAAGTGTCCGTCCACGAATAGACCACGCAAAATCTGCAAAAAGTGATAAGTAGGTGGTAAGCGGATTTGACTGAAACTTTAACCATTGTTGGTCTCAGGACAGGATTATTACTGGTGGAGTATTTTTCAAAAAAAAAACAAGAAAGTAATACAAATAAGGACTGAATTGACTTATTATCGAGAATAGTTCCACTTCATTTTCTTCAGTGCAACAATGAGAAAAAAGAACTTTAGATTTGGAATTACTGGAAATATACAATACATGTCGTGTATACCAAAATAACAGAATCCCTCTCAATAAATGACAATGATCTTAGAGTATTGATTTAGCGTTTACATCACAAAGGGAGTTTGAGAAAGATCCTTCCTTGAAGAAAAGGAGGCTGCAGCCATGGACATGTAGGTCAGTATTTATTTAAGAATGAAAAAGTACTCTAAAAAAATAGATATATATTGTTTAGGGACTGCCGAGATTCGAACTCGCACCTTTTGTGCATCGCTGATCTTGTTCTAACAACACGTGCTTTTCTTACTTGATGACGTCAGGCGAAATTACTGAGCTGTGATTGGCTGATTGGTGTACACGATGGTACCAACTGCCTGTAAAAGAAAAACCTCGCCGGGGCGCGATACTGGGTACTCGCGTGTTTTAGAGGGCTTTTAGAACCGATCACCTGCCATTTCCTTATTAGCCTCATGAGGACAACCAGTTGGGACACCTTTCAAGTTTAATGACCCGTTGTTATCCTTCTGATAACGGACATCATTTAAAGAAATCCACAAATCACTTTTTGAGTATATGCCCATCTAACAAGTTAGAACCTGCTTTTCTCCTTTGATAACATCATTAAATACATCCATAAATCACTTATAGGGCCAGGCGCAGACATTAGCCCAATACCGTGCCGGTTACCTCCGCCAGCTGCTTATCGATACTTATCAATGCGATCGATAGTCGCCCATACACAACTGCCATCTATCAAATGATAGTTGAACTTGCTAATTGGCAATCCGCTGCTTAAGCATGAGAGAAGACGGATAATGTGAAATTCCTCGGATTTTCCCCATCTTTCCTGTAGGATGTAGCTCGTGTTGAGTAGATTCTGTAACATTGTTGACAGTTACAAAAGCTGGCTCCAAAATGCCTGGAATAGTAGTTTTCAAGAGACGCTGGACTGTGGGATCGGATGACTTTGTAGTGCCCGCCGTTTTCCTGCTAGTTCTGCATATTATCTGGTGAGTGTCTCATTACTATGGTTACGGTGTAAATCATGAAATGATGTGCGTGTTATCAGGTTTTGTGCCAAGGGTTTTAATAGTTACTCTAAGGTTTTATCATATTCTTTTTTATTTGGGCAGTACATGAATATTCTGCTGTGGGAAGACGAATTTGACCCTTGTAATCAGGACATATACCTCTCAATTAAAGACTTCATTTATCAGTTCCAACAACCCAAGGGTGTCCTTAATAGAGAGGTTCTAGTGTATTTCATATATTGGGACAGTGCATATTTATGCAGTAACTTGACCTTTAAATAGAGGGTGAGTATAAATATGGAAACCATTAACCATTTGTGTCCACAAACAACTTTGAGGTCAAAAGCCTGTGAACAATGTTATGTAATAACTGTTGGTTGTCAAATCGCTCAGTGTGTTTCGTGATATTAGTGTGTCATCCCTAGTTAAGGCTGGATTGTGTAGTGTATTGATCTAAATTCAATAGCAGATCCAGGTAGGAGCAGCACTTATAGGGGCTTGTCCCCTCCCGCTTTTTTTGGAAGTTATTTGAAATTTGTCAAATTGGGAAATGGACTATAAAACACGTTGTTATAAGGTTACAAATGTCTGTCTTACATTTTTTTATTAGCCCTTAAGGAATTAAAAATTGTGTTTTCCAAAAGTGTGCCCCTAATATTATCCTCAGAGGAGAGGCCATGTCTGACAGTCAATCCTAAAGTATGCTATGCAGTGTTACATTAAAGGATGTCTTGGCACCAGTCTATTCAAATAAACTCTACAAGATAAAGATTCAGTCATACAGTATCATGATATTACATCTCAAAGGAGCTTACCAAATCTTGATGTGGTCTTAGCCAGGATCTCTATCCTGACTCAGCATTTATGTTGCCATGGCAACAGCTTTGGCAGGAAGCGAACATGGTCACACATCACTGACAGATTGAATTTTGAAATTATATCTGACAATAATTGATGCTTCATTGTTTTTTATGTCAAACTGTGAGCTATTTCTAAAGGAATTCTGATACTGTGTTTAGTTATGAACATCGCCCACAAAGTAAAAAGCCTGCAAAAATTTAGTGTAAAGTTTGTAGTTTTTTTAGAAATAAAATAAAATTAGTGCCCCAGGCACGATATGCAAATCATATGCAGATGAGTGCATTCCTCACCAACATTGTGACCAATTACTTTGAGAGATCATCCAAGAAGGTTATGGCAAAACAGCATCACACACAAGAACCCACGATAAGATGGAAAAGATGAATGAATCACTAAGAACAAGGGTTACATTAATCCATTGACTACAATTTAGATAGCGTTTCTATGAGTCACCTTGATCAGACACAATACAACCAACATCATTCTGTGCTGGCAGGCCACACACAATAATTTAAAGATTCCTTTTCCATAAGTCCAGGGAAAGAATTTTTAGGCCAAGAGGGGGAGACTTTTAAAATAGTTTTGTCTCTTCCAATTTCATTGCACTTTGAGAAAAGTCCATGCATAATCAATTCCGATAAGGGCACGGCTCAGAAAACAATTTTTTTATTACATTTTGCCTTGCTTATTGTTAGCTCAGCATGCTAGTGGATGTGATAATGGCAAGGCTATCTCATGCTGTTTCTTATTCAGATTCATCAGCAGTTGGCTGCCTTTCATCCTCCACCAACAATTGTTTAATTAGAAGTGACTCAAATGACTGATGAGGATTAACAATTCAAGTTATTGAAAATTATTGATGCTATTCTGCAGCAAGTATTGGTCATCAGGTTCACGAATATCGACAAACTTGATGTAAAACATTATTTACATTTTGATTGGATTCTCTTAGATCTGGTTCAATTAACCCTTTTTGGACTTGAGAATGGTAAAAAATTTTTTAACATACAGCGGAACCCCGCTAACATGACCACTCGTGGGACCGAGGTTGAATGGTCGCGTCACGGGGGTGGTCCAGTTAGTGAAGTTGAAAATCTGGGGACAAAATGCATGATTAGGTTTTCCCGCCAAAATTGTTGAACTTATTGTCTTTTATCAGTGTGAAATAAGTGGTATTCTTCACAGTTTGCCTCTGAGTCCTACTGGCCTGCATATTGTTCGGCATTATTTTCAAATGAACCTCTACCGATCATATATTGGTTTCTTATTGATTTTATGCCACACAAATGTGTACGAATGAGTTATTGTGCATTTTAACACAACTAAATTGCTGCAGCTCTGTGGACATACATGTACCATGAATGTCTATCGATGCATGATTTATGTGAAAACAGCCAAGTTTCTGGCACAAGCAAGGATTTTTGCTGGTTTCCCATTCAACATGTTTAAACAGTCGAGTATTATTTGCTATTGTAAAAAAAGTGATATCCTAAACTCAGGATATTGGAGAAGTAGCATTCCTAGGGCTTTATTGCCCTATAAGAGACTTCGGCCCTATTCCTAGCATAGCCAAACCAATAAACAACCGGCCATTGGCTTGCATTTTGGATTCCGAGTCCGTGGAATATTTTTGTAAAAACCTTTTTGCTATATTTACTGGTTAACACTTGAATTAGATTTATTGATGGAAGTTAAAAACTGCCCAAAGGATTTGAACATTATCAGTTCATCAGCATTTCTAAATTAGATATTAGAATAATAGCTGGTCCTCTGCAAACAATTGCAAAGGACTGGAAGTCCATTTCAAAGTTATCCTGTTCACATCATAACCATCAATCAAGTTTTCCATCTTTGTAATTTTAATTGAGCTGTTATTGATCTGTATGGCTTATTTATTCAATCACCCTTATCACAATGCCTGTATGCTTGCATGACTGGATGCAGGGTACATCATGCTGACTGCTCAGTACAATAACTGCATGGACAAACAGTTGCATTCCCAACTATACACTCATCATGAGACTTAGATCAATACTGACATGCTGCAGCCACCAGCTCTAACATTTTCTTTACTAGAACAATAAATGTTCTAATATGTCTCCAGAGATCAAGGCATGAACACTCCAGCATCAATTAGCATGTATGTCTGTGCCAATATGGGACCATTGCTAATCAAGGCATGGACATTCCGGCATCAATAACATGTATTTCTGTGCCAATATTTGATCATTGCTAATCAAGGCATGCACATTCCAGTCAACACATGGAAACATTCTGAAACGTTTTCGTCTACTCGTCTTTTTGTCTGTCATGTACGCATACCTTAAAAGGAGAAATGTAACGAGGTAATGTTGTAAGCATCTCGGATCTTGAAAAGCATTCGATTTATCTGAGCCAGATTTGAGGACATTTCTCACCTCTCTTGCCCAAGAACACCCTCTAGGTCTCCTTCATCACTTTGACAACTTGATCAGAATATCAAATCTATTACACAATGGCGGAAGACCGTTATCAGCTTCAGCATCAAATCACCTCACCCATCTCATTCTTAAATACATTAGTCATGAGAAGACTTTTTCAGAGGGGGGAATGAGTCATCGTCTCACTGAAGTGCCATCACTGTCACCAATAGAATTGCTTGCACAAACCATTGACTTTCAAGATCACGCAAAGCTGATATCAAGGGGGTCAGATCAGTGAACTTAACCTTGGTTCATTACACTTTGAGGTTTGGTCCAGTAGAACACAAGCTTTTACTAGTGTATCAGGCAGTTTTAAGAGCAATAAGATTATCCGCCGTGGTTTTTGTCATGATGAGTTTGGATCATTTAACATTAAGGGTTTTGCTTCGGAGAAAGAAAGCTTTACCAATGATAAAATCTTTTAGGAACAAGTTCGGCTGAAGTCATGGAGTTGTGATGCCATGAAACTGCATTGATGCCCAGTAGATTAAGACTTAGTTTGACAGAATTACCCTATTGGAGGTAAAAGGCTTCGATTCAGCACCATCAGACTGTTAGCTGAGTTGGGGTGAAGTTAGTTGCCCATGGCAGTACTGTAATACCATGAAAGCTCAGTGAGCTTGATGTGGTCATTATCAGTAATTCCTTGTGGAGTATTATTAACTCTAGATGAAAAAGGCTTCAAGCGGTGCTCTTTCTAGCTGAAGGTGCCCTGTATTGGCATGAAACCTCAGTAAGCTTTGGTGATGGTCATAGCCCTTATTGCCCAATGGACTCAGAATGTTTAAAGGTCTTGCCCTATAGGAAAAGGCTTTACTTCAAGCATCTGCTTTAGCTGAAGTGGATGGAGTTAGTTGTCCATGGTAAATGTAATACCGTAATGGCTGTAACCGCAATAAGCTTTGGTGATGTGGTCGTTATCAATATTGTTCACTGGGAATTCCCATTAATTCAAATGGTCGGCTGGATATTAGTTCTGCATTGTTGGACATTGAAGCAATATTTTCCAGTTGATTGTTTTCTGTTTTGTTCTCTGGTGAGCCCAACCAGGGTTCATGTGTTGTGCATGGTGCCGAAATGATGCTGGACTGACTCATACTGATAAATCAATGATGATGCTAAAAACAATAGCAAAAATGTTATGCAGAAAGTAGATGGTTAACAGGTCTGGGGGAACCCAAGCCTAAGATCATCATTTGGATGTAGTCTGATACCTAAAGGCACACGAGTGTGGTTTTGTATTCATTGCAATTTCCTTGATTCAGCAGCATCACACCTCTTCGGAAGTATGTTACAGAGCAAGGACAGGGCACACTAATGTGTTCTTGTAGATAAGTTGTGTTTGTTGTTAGCCAAGACATGAAACTCTTGAAACTTGTCCCCGTGCCTTGTACATTTCATCCTGCAGCCTGCACCTGCTGAAACAACAATTTAAAGTTGGGCTATTTTGATAAATGATTGTAGAGAAACAATATATTCATATTTACTTGAAAATGCTGAATGCTGAGCTCGAAGCCTTTCATAATGCATAAGAACCAAATTTCCGTCAACGCCAGCTGGACCGACAATACGACCGTGTAAACAGAGATTTCAGCAAACATAGAAATCCTTCCAACATCACGTCGGATGTCATTTCAAATGCTGTGCTTGTTTTTGTGGAGATTTTTATGTTTAGTTCAAGTGATTGATACGGAATTGGCTTAAACCACGTGAAGCGATGGAGGGGATTCCACAAAACTGGTCCTATCACCGTATGGTGAAGTTGGGAATGTGATTGCCACCAAGGGGATTAAACAAACAATTGATTTATGACTAAAAACAACTTGATAAAATGAACCTTTCAAATCTGATAAAAAATTCATGATGTAGGTGATGTATGGTATGGCAGTTCAATGCATCACTTGCTAACTGTTATCAGCCCAACTGACACAAACACTTCAGTGGCATATTAATCAAATAAACCGGCGTGCTGGAGCTGTCGTTCTGATAGTTATTAAAAATATATTCTTTTTCACCAAAAAATACTGCACTGGGATTTTTGGTGATTTCACGCAGAAAATGCAGTATGTAACTTAGGCTCTAAACATATCTAAAAAAACTAACTTTGCCATATCTGACAAAGCAAGACCGAGAATGATTCATTTGAAGCAAAATACTGACAACATTTTGATAATCATATTCCTTCCTTACGAATAGGTATCCTCCCTGTGTAGAGGAAGATGCATCTAATAATCTAGCTTGTGCTTTACCTTGAAAGTATTGGTCAGGACCATTATGTATTTGTATTCATAAGATGAGACTAATAGTGTTCGAATGCGATGTCCTTTATGGTCTTGGGAAAACAGCTGCAAGAGAGAGAGAGAGAGATAAGAGCTTTCTTTCCAATTGGTATTCCACTCCCATTACCAATTTGAAATTTACCATAAAATATTTGGTTTAAGATTTTTATTCACCGAAATCCATTATCCATAGGACTTCTTCGAAGACAACTGCCGGCAAACTGCTAATGCCCTTGATGTGTGCTGCATCCATTACTCATTAAAAAAGATGAGTAATATCACCATTCAAGTGAAATGTCACTTTTAATTGGTAATATGCTCAAACCCTTTGTAAGTGTCGGATGACTCCCTCAAGTGTGCTTACTGGGAGTAATTAATGGTGTCGTTATCATGCTGCAGCAATTGGTTTGGTCTTCAAATCGCTGTAACTCGGTCATTTTAGGTGAGATGGTTACATTACTTACTTTCATGCTGAATGAGTGGTTTCAGGGTCCCTTTAAAAAAAGCATTAATATGAACAAGGCGGGGTCATGATAATGATGAAGCTTGTCTAATTATTAGGCTGTGTATCATAGCTTGTTCGTTTGTGGTATCCGTGTTTGGTGTTTGCTCGTTCCATTAATGATTATGCAAGAAAACTACCGAACCTTGTCCTGATATCACCATTAGGCATTTCCTTGTCATGCTAATTGGAAATAAAGACTGCATCTTCTGATATGGACCGTCTTTATTCCGTCAATGGGAATCACCAATGCCTGGAAGGCACCTGGGTTTGCTTCAATAGTCTTCTCATTCTAGAATCTAGTATACAAACGCACACAGATCAATGCGATTCCCTGTGTGTCCGCAATGATAAGGATGACTTCTTGCCTAGGTTTAGCATAAGTGCAATTAGGTGTTGGTTCTTCTGTCGATTTTGGTTGATGGCTGCAGTTTACATCCATAGTATGCCCATGGCACTCCTGTTTTCTTATGAGCTCGAGAGGACGGTCATGGCCAACTTAGTGACCACTGACCCTCCGACATGTCAGGTTATAGATCGCCCCTCCTCTGGCCATTTAGTGCAGACACTATGAATCATCCCATCATTAATGAAGCAGAACTAACTGGTGATGATAAGGAGAGATGGGTGGACAATGATTAGTCTTAAATAATGAAAGAGCTTTCTGATTGTCGCCAATTGGATATGGAGACCAATGTGCTGGACACGAGAAGCTGAAATAATATCTTGGTTAACCGCCCAGCTCCCTTAAAGTACCCCACAAACGTGCGATTTTAAACGCTCTTCCCTGACATTCAGTCTGATTTAGAATATTTTGATTTCATGCGTAATTTGATGATGGAAACTACTACTGTACAATCAATAATTGTACTCATCAATAGTGAAGGTGTTGTAGCCATTGGCATGATTGGAATCTGATAGACCGGGGGCTTTGTGTATTCATGAGGTGTTTTTTATGTTTTCAGCAGTTTATTTGACAATGTCGTTTTAAATCATTTATTATTTAAGAAACCAGGGCAAGTTTGATGCTGTGTAGGTTTCTGTGGGGGATGCAGGTTACTTTGTGATTTGTGCATTAGCAATGTTTGGGTCTGGGTTAGATAGTCCAATAAAGTACTCATGACAGAATCTGCAGCCTCTATTTTCGGCCTGTACTGCATGGCTTTAATCAATGTCCTGGTTGGCTAGTTAGCCTTAGTTCAATCATATCAGTCTTCTACACAGCCTCTTCTTCAGAATGTATTTAGCATGCCTCCAGCTAATTTCAAAGCATTTAGCTGGCACCATGAAAAACATTAACTTCATTCACAACAATACCAAATCCCTAGAAACTACATTATTTTCTTCTCTGGCTGCTAGCTGATCTGGTTGAGTTTTGTATTGGAGTTAGATGTTTGATAATGAGACGGAACAGGAACAACCAGTGGGAGTGTATTGTAAGGATGATGTCACTTGCGAAGGGGTATTTTTCTTCAGCATCTCAACAGGTACCGGAATTGCATTAGATTACAGCTCAGGGGCATGCTTGATTCTGCTTTTCATGTGGATGACAAGTGGTTGAGAAAGAGAATATTGGTTTTGTGCAAGTTTTTTTGTCTGAAGCATATATCAAATGATCGAGTTAGGTTGGGGTCAGTTGGGAAATCTGTGGCGGAGTGAATTTCACCGAGAATGATAAATAGAGCCAAAAACTAACTAAACAAGACTTCTGGATGATATGTGAGCATTGCTGGTGCTGTATTATTGCTCTACACAGATGTAGCGAAACCAGAAATTAGGGAAATAATGCTTAAAAGAAGCAGAGAGAAAAAAGTCTGTTCAGAAACATTTTCTGATTTAAGGCATATAATCTTCATAAATCGGGTTATTTTTTAACCCATTTCTCATTTATTTTCATTGTAGGATTATAGTCCTTGGTGTGATTCTGGCCGTGGTAACGTTCGATGTGACGAAACAATGTATGGTGGACCTGCAGGAACACATTCTTGGTTACCTTGTGATATTATCTGGATGTATAGTCATGGAATGGTGCATTGCATGGATCAGCATGCGGGGCACCATACTCAACACGGAGCCCCGGAGGAGTATGCAGTATTTATTATACGTTAGATTAGGTAAGCAAGTTTGGTGGAAACCCTCAAATGATTCAGGTATTGCACATAATGCAACAACTTTTTTATTGTACCAAATGTCTGTTGAGGAAGGACTGCAAACAGTGTCATCATCAATCACGTTTATTGACCTATAGTGGATCCTTCTTGGCCGATGTAGAGACATCAGTTTCCAGATCAGACAAGCACACCTGAATCATCTTTGCACATCTCACAATTGGTAGAGGTCACTTCCTGATGTTTTCTCTTTCAATATCTTCTGTTACCTGAATGTGTTCATTACAAACATTTCGAAATCTGTGAAAATAGGAGAGTACCATGATCCACACAAGGGTGTCCTTTAATGCTCTCAAGGTAGTAGCTTGAGTATTTTAATTGATTCAATATTTTTTACTTGGTTGGTTTCAGCATTGACTTGGGTTGTGATAGGATTAGGCAGGTTGTGTCTGCAACATACTTAGGTCAAGTAAATACATAACTAGAACACAAAAACATGAAAGCCAGATGGTAAACATCATACCTTCTCAAGAGTGCAAAGGTTACCGTGCTTTGCCAAGTTAATAAATGTTAAATCTCTCCCCAATTTGGCCATTCCTATTTTCCTCAAAATTTCACGCATTCCTCCAAGAACTGCTGCTGCGACGTTCCTAGGCAACCACATAATTTGGCCCACACCATGGTGAGAGTGGCTCATGGGCTAATAGACTGGGGAGACCGAAGTAGCTCTGAATTGCGAGGGAAATACCAGGTAGCTTATCATTATCGGCGGGAAATGACAGGGCTGGAGACTGTGGGTTCGAGGGAGAGAGATGACACATAGAAGTTTTCTTGTGTGTGTCACTGTGTTAGTTAATAGTTCAGCTATCACAAATCTGTGTATTCATGGAATCAAAATAACTGAATTCAAAAAAGTCATGATATGTCCCTTGATAATAGCAGAAAGCAACACAAGGCCCATTACAATTCCCTCTTAATTTCTTATAAAAAGAAAACGAAATGTGATACGATTGTTGGTCCAAATTTTATTTGATTAGCTCTGAATTTTAATCCTTACTTTCCTTCTTTCCTTGCAGCCATCCTAATAGTGGAGTTCTCGTGGCTTGTAGTGGGTGTGATATGGATATCTGAACATTATGATTCATGTGGAACATCTCATGCCAAAAGCGCAGTATTAGGTAAGTTCGTCATCCTTTGGACATCTCTCATTCTCCTAAGCCTCTTAGCAAAGATGGCTGCCTTGGATGTAACCAAGAGATTTTCATCATCAAACGTGTCATTTACCCTGAAACACAGCACACAGCTTAGCAAATGTAATTTCTGAAGAGAGTAGCATACATGAGGCCAGCGTTAGAGTACCAACTAAAGAATCGCTCACCCACTTATTTTCGTTCATGCCAGTGCCCATGGTAAGGTTACTTTGAATATATATGTCCATGATCTTCAGTGCCATGTTTCGTTCAGAAACTCTGATAAATGTGATCTTCCTATCAGTGCTTATAGTTTATCGGCTTCACTGCTTTTTGAATTTGCCTTTCCTTTTATCTTCTCCTTTGGTCTCTGTCGAAATATTTATGTGCGTCAGATCTTTGGAGTCCTCCTCATGTACTCAAGAGATACAGTGCAATTAAAGTCCCAAATCCTTAAATCGGAATTTAATAAGTTAATGCATAGGATCTTATATTCTAAGTCTCTTGGGCCTTTAAATGGAAATATAGTGCTTTTGAAGTTTTGATGGGATGATTTATCTTTTGTAAGTTTCATCATTTGGCTGTTTTCAACCATTTGGGACATTTGAAAGGTTTTATATGAGACTCCAGATTATACACACAGGAATGTTGAATTTGAAATCACAGCATTTAAATTCTTGGAGACATCAGCTTGAATAAATTGGGAGAACACTTTATTCAAAGGAATGGAGGCACCGAGGCAGGCTCTAATGATCTAAAGTGTACACATCAGGTTTGAAGTACATGTGTGTACAATAGTTCTGATACATACCAGAACGACCCTGTATACAGTACCACAAACTTCATTAGCGCTGGCTTATCAGCATTATCAAAGATGTGCCTTCTTTTTGAACATTTGTAGCAAACATGGATTGTTCTCGATCCCTCTCATCTTGTGAGTTACCATGCAAATGCATTGCAAATTCTTAAATTCTTAAAACTCAACTCCCTAGTACTCGTGGTTTTGTTAACATTCTCTACCCATTCAAAGGATCCAGCACTCTGGCGATAGCGCAAGCTTCCTAATTATCTCATTAGAGAAGCAGTTCCTTGGCAACGAGTTAATTGACATTCCAACATTCTCCTTCGATTTCTATCAGCCACCAGGTGGTAAAAGCCTTTCAAGGTCTTACACAACAATGGAATTGCCAATCAGGGAATTCAAAATTGTTTCATCGTTTTCAATCATGCATTATTCAAAGTCATTGGAGAGATTGCCAATTAGGGGAGCTCAAATGGCGAGTGATTGGAGGCCATTTCTCCTAAATTTCTCAATCAACTCAACCTACTAAAAATCTGCCGACAGAGTAAAAGGTTTACCAATGGCCTGTTAGCCTTCCATCAATCTGGGCCACAATATGTTGAAGATCTGTATCAAAAACACATCTTTCTGTGATGTTAGTGGGGGAGCTTAGAGCAGTACTTCCCTGGTCCAAAGTTTAATATGGCCCTGAATATGAGCACATAAACTGAAGGCTTTCCTGATCATCAGCACAAAAGACACACTTTTTCCATCTTAGTCCACAAACGTCTCTACAAACATGGACCCACCGTCTGGTAGATGTCTCATTTACTTTGTGTTCTACCAATAAACAGCCTACTTTACTTTGCTTAAGTCTATTTGATTAGTCACAACAGACATAGCAATCTTGTATTGATAATCCACTTCCTTATATCAAGAGGAGCCAAGCCACCCCCTGCCATTTCTGCGACCCCTGAAGGCATTCTCGTAAGGTGAAGACATTGAATTTGCTCTGTGTATTAATGATACCATTGAGAAGCTTCTTACAATGAAGCGAAAGAGTTTGCATGTCTTGGAGCAAATCAAGACAATGTGACTGTTCTCCCTGTTGACTGACTGTACTATTGGATGACAGTTTTTCTCTGAACATCCCCAATTCGTTACGATGTCTAATGTAAAGGACATAATATGAAAACGAATTTTTCAAATTATCTCAAGTGCTTGACGTTTTGTATCAAGTGCTTAACTTTTTATCGTGGAGGTGATACTTCCTTACAACCAAAGATGGGTGCATGCTTGAAGTGTTAACCTGGTGCATCACGCTGTGTTACGATCTAACGTCATTGGCGATGTTACATGTACCTCCTTAAACTCATTGTACTCTGACGTGGCCTCTACCTTCTGCACCATATCTGCACGGTTGCATCCCAAATGCTGCTTCAATGCCTGACAGCATCTCAATCCATCATGTTCGAGTGGACATCGCTCAATATCTTGTGCTGCTCAGCCCAGATGGCGACAAGAAGACCCAAGTCATTTCCTCTGCTGTCATTATAAACCTCATTATTTCATGCAGATGAGGTTTATCCGATCCTCTTAGAATATTTTCTTGAGTGAAGATATGCCAGAGAGGTGAATATCTTGGAGCTGTTGATGCATTCAATGCATTCGAGATGCATTCAATGCAATTGAGCATCTACGTATAGCCTGTTTTTGCAGTGGTTCTGTCAATAGCCGCACTTACACCACCTGAAAATGGACCACCAATCTTGGTTCGGGAACCAATGCCGCACCATCGAAAATCCACCAAGCGCTTACACCAGCGCTGCAGCTAGTTATAAAATCCGGCTACAGATGGCGCGCAAACAATAAGCAGAACGCGGAAAGCCTTGGCAGAAAGCGCCATTTCGAAAGCGCCGCCTGGAGCCGAACCATCTAACTAGCTAATTGCCGATCCATTTGCGCTTACACCACGACAAAGCCGAGCTTTTAACAAGCCGGGCGAATTTGGACCATCAAGCTTGGTGGGACAAATTCGCTCGGCAATTTGTATCGGCAATGGATTGCCGAACCAATTTGTCGCGGCAATGTGGTGGTGTAAGTGCAATTGGTCCACCAATATTTCGTGGTGTAAGCGCAGCTAATGACTTTTTACAGGTGACTATTGCTCATCTGGGTCTGTCTAAATGTCAACAGGGCACACTCTGGGATAATAAGGAGCTACTTGATATACATACAGACCCCATCATCTCATGTACATCATAATATGTTGTCCTCAAATGAAATTTCCAGCAATTGGAACGTGGCTCTATCTGATACACCACCCCCATTAACCTAGTCTGGAGATTTAATTGCAATAAGTACTTTTTTGTCTCCAAAAAAGCATTTTAGATAAGAGCAATTGATAGTCTAGGGGATGTTTCAATAAAATATTTGCTCACAATTCATTTGCATTAGAGGATTTCATTTTGTTACACCATCTATGGAAGCGAGGTTTTTTTAAATCTCTATTCAAAAGCTTTTGAGCTCCACAATTGAGCAATGCAACTTTATGTGCTTTTACACTAAAATAGCTGATAGCCTCCTCTGATTTTATCCTAAGTAGGCCTATTTGTAAGTAAGCTGCCCTACCATTCTAAGAGAACATGGCCGCCAAGGTCACAGCGGTCATGTTTTTCTTCCTATGAAGATAATAGAAACTACCAACAGTCAGATGTTACTGACAAAAGTATGATTTGTTTGTATATTTTCAAAGAAATGTATTTTTAACATTTTAGGTATAATTGTCTGTAATTGGATAGTCATGTCCAGTGTCCTGATCTCTCTGTGGTGCACATTTGATACGGCAGGCCGTAGCTGGGTGAAAATGAAACGTTACCAGGAGAGTGTGAAGGAGAGAGAAAAAAGGGCTGGACGGCGGTCTGGGAGTCGGCGGAGGAACTGGCGACACAGGTAAGAAGTGTTGTGAATTTCTATGTCAACTATTGTCACTGGTGAGTTCAGAATGCTGTCTGACAGTAACTGGAACAAACTTCAAATAGAACTATTGACATTTCTTCCTGATCCTTCTAAGCTGTACTGAAGAGCAACTTGATACCATGAAAGCTGTCTTTTCTTCCCCATGCACTTAGTGTTAATTAGTAGATGGCAGAGAGTGTTTAAGCATCTGATGATTTTCGTGTTAAGAGGCTTGGAAGTTTGTTTCTTGATCTCGGTCATGGTGAGAATGTTGAGGTCGCAGGCTGTGGTTTCAAAAGTACTCTCACTGCTGGATTGTAAATTAATTTGTGCCTGGTTGCAGCGTGCTAGAAATTTCTGTGACAAGAGGTTGTTTTCCCCAGAAGCACTTTCTCGTCCTTCCGTTGAGCAGGAATTGTCTGCAAAAAATGGCATACGCAGGGAATAAACTTCTCGTCTATGGCAGGCGTTAGTGACAACTTAAGTGATGTGTTGTTTTTTTCCATGAAGATGCAGATTGGTACTCTGCAAAAAAGATCTTATAGTGGTAAAGGTGTAATACCCTGAAGAGGGTACAGTTAGAGGCAACATACCTACATTCGAGTCTTAGATCAATATTTTGCTAAAAGGATCATACATCACTTTAACGTTGAAGGCATGTGACTCGCATAGTTAGAGGCGATATAACTTCAGCCATTTATCCTGACAGTAAATGACCATTTATAGGCAAGGAAACACTTCATTGTAGAGATGGGATCTCGAAAGCAGATATGGCATCGTAAAGAACAGAAAGTGGTATTCTGTTGGCCAAAGTTCAAATCATACTTTGCAAAAAGGATCGTGCATTGCTGATGCCATGTCATCCTACAGAGGGAAAGTTAGAGGCAACATAACTGCATCTGATAAAGGCTGACAGTACATGACAAGTTACAGACAAGGAGAAATCTCAATATAGATACAGCATCTTAAAGGCAAATGTGGCATCGATATCAACATGCATGCTGTCCTTAACCATGTTTTCATCTTTCAGAGTTGAATTTTTGCATAAATGAAAAATTACATATTATTGATTGAAAAGTATGGTTCCAACTTATACAACTTCAGTTCTTTCTTGTACACCATATAAGGCAAAGGAGTTTTTCTATACACACGAGCCTGTGCAAATGATGTTTCCATGTCTTGCTGCTCAAATTACCCTACGCCTGAAAGTATGACCAGCGACGAGAGTTTCATTCGCCGTGGTAATTTCCTCTCCCTGTCTTCCATGCTATTTGTATTTGAAAGAAGTATGGCGCATATGAATAAAACATTGCTTTATAACATGGAATAAAAATTCACCTTTCGTGGCTTGCGATGCATTCTTTCTTCAGCACGATTGTGGTTGAGTCAAGTTTCCGTTTTCCATATGAACCAGCTTTGGGGATTCCTTTGAGCCGTTCTTCCGTTGACATGATCTCATCTCACAGTGAGTTTCAGGATGGCCATCAGTTTCAGCTATATGCTGTCAAAGTTTCAGTAATGCTTTCCAATTCCACAAAATTGATAAACTGCATTTTAAGAGGCTTTCCAATTTCAGACATAGTGGGCTTCTTTGAAGAAAGTTTACAATCAGTACAAAAAGCAATAAAGCTAATTTCTCTAAGAATTATAGAAAGCTGCAAGCATTATTAGATTACAATGCAAACATGTCTTCTCCTTTCAAACCAATTGACTTTCCATCCTCTGGGTTCAGATTCAAGAATTGAGGCGAGAATTGCTTTATGATGCTTGAAGTGGTAGATTGTCTCTGCGACTGAAGTCACACTGGGGATGGCTGGCGTGTTGTATAGCTTATTAAAAGGATGAGCCTCCCATAGACATTAGTGTAGAACAGAGAGAATTGCCTCGAGAATTGGACTTGATGTGGCTTGGCACAACTTTGGCTAATGCTAAATCAGGATAACATGAATGTAAAAACACTTCATGGCTCAGTGCTTCACTCCTTACATAATCTAATGCTCACCTGTAGCATCATGGCTGCCTCCCATGCATGTATCAAATGTACCAATTATTGAAGAATACCTATAACCGATGAAAAGGTGGTGAAAGCCAACATACTGTGATGAAGGTAGAACACTACAAGCATGTAATTCGATTACATTACCCAGACATGCCGTCTTAACCAAAACCAATTGGCTTCATTCCTCGGGCTTCAGAGTCAGGTATCGAGACTAAGTCTCCATTTATGATGCTTGAAGCAGTACATTGTCTCGAGCTCTTTTGCGTTCAATACAATGGCTGATGTGCTGTTAGTTTTAGCACGTTTAGCTTTAAGCGTGCAAAGTATCTTTTGATTAATGATAATCACTCAACTAATGTAATCTAGATACTTCAGTATGTTCTTCATCAGGTTCAGCCTCAATTTTAGATTTGACCTTCATTAAGGAACCGTGTTAGCCCATCTAAGACAAGAGAAATCATGACTTTATCGCCCAGCCAGCCTTCGATCTTGCCATTAATATCAAGTATCTGCCAATAACACATTCATGTAGGTGCTCAATTCATACGGCAAATTTCCCATGTTCTGCACTGGCGGTGTGTTATCCAATATTATATGTTGTAAACACCTGGAATGAGAAAGAGAAGGTTTTTATTGGAAGGTTCTATACCACCTAGCTGAGCATTCCTTGAGGTGAAAAATTGTTAGAGGAAATAAATATGAGCTGTTAATAGTGGCTTCTTCAGCCTAGATTTGAGATTGAACAACCATCAACAACTGCTGAATTGCTTATCCAGGACAAGACAATTACTCTCCTTGCCAAACCAGCCAGGGTATTCCAGCTTGCCGGGGGTAACACTGAAGTAACGTCTTGCTGTAATTTGTGTAATGGAATTGAATTATCTGAATGAGACTGATTCCCTCTTTGTAATTGTTTTAATGAAACTCCTTGACTTCAAAGACATGTTTAGGAGATAATTTGAAATGAAATTTAGGACCTAATTTCGTGACGTTTGAAGTGACCTATTTATAGCTAACAGGGATGCTGATGGGAATGTTACAAAACAGTACATGCATTGGTTGGGTGGTGAGAAGTTTGTGGCAAGAAAGGCCAGGAGAAGACGCAAATGAGTGAATCGCATCACAGGGCCCCAGATTTGGTGCATCAGTCCATCGTAGTGAAGTGGTTATAATTGAACTTTAATGGTACAAAAATACTCTGTTACCCAAAATAAACTTCTGTGGTTAATGTCATGGTGTTTAATAAGCTTGCCTTGGATGAACTCAATGTCTTACACATCATTACTCCAGTCATTGACCTTTCTTATACGATAATGAGATTCTGAATAATGATTGCCACAATTTTATCAATGGCTTGGCTGGATTTAACTGAACCTGTATGCCTGATTTGAGACCAATTATACGGATTGTCAGATTTGGAAATTATAGTCAGCAATATCATGGTTAGAAAAGGGATGGTGGGTAAAATAATTGTACCAATTTCTTGAGGGTGATCGCAAGGGTAATCAGTGTATCTATTCATATCTCAAGGACATGGAGACAATTTCTTTGCTTTAGTGGTGACCTCATCAATGTGATTTTTTGGAATTAATTTGTGCTCGAGCTTGAAATATGAGTGTTTTTTAAGCAAGAAGGGTTATGACGTATACTGAATATCTCAAGGGGTTCAGATGCCAAAAGTTACGGGTTAGCAGTAAATATGTCAATGGCATTGACAGAGTTAAGTGTTACTCGCCTATACCTGCCCCATATGAAATGTTTGTTGGACCAGGGGGCCAATCCATCCACATTTCAACCAGTCGCCCTTCCATTTTCATCAACCCAACCTTCGTGAACAGAATGCCTATTAGTGAGACTGTAGCTTTCAGACCCATTAGGTGCAAACTTTATCAAATTGCTCCCTAGAGAAAGGACAGTAACTCGCCCATCAGCCTGCCAATTTCATTATCATGGGTAACTCATTATCTATATCAAAATATGAAGAGGCATGTGTAGCTTGGAATAATGGACATCCTGAATCTCAGGTTTTATACTCTCTTGAATAGTGGAACCTCCTGACGTGTACTGACTGCCTTAAAATCTCACTAGATTGATTTCTGACCAATTTGTGAGCAAGGATCCTAACTCATGATACCACTCTTTCAATCCGTGCGTGTCTCACGGATATCACACGAACAACTCTTTTAGGGTGACTGCGTTCACTCAACAGGTATCTTTCTCCTTGACTGACCTACGCTAATGTTCATGCATGGAGAATGTCAATATCATTAACACTTTCAGCGCCCAGCCATATTTAGCGTACTTCCCCCAGGGGCCAAGGTTACGCCCCTTTTTACCCTTTTTCAAAATTATGAAAACAATAGAAGGAATAAAGATAATTACATGAAATTTTCTGTGTTGGTTCTTCTTTGTTAGATCTCTTTACAATGCTAATTTGGAATGATAGTCAGCAAAGCACTTGATTTTGCACAATGGTACCCCACACATAGAACAGTAATATCTGGTGTCTTTCCGAATACCCACTTTTTGGCATACTCTCGGCTACATCTGCCCCCGTCATCAATCTTCGACCCGCCATTGCGCCTATTCGAATGCAGACAATCTTGGCTATAAATAGCACATTGGCTGAACATCATACTATCACTTCAAGCGCTGTATAGTTAAATTGTTTTCCCCTATACTGCGCTGCTAGTCGCCTCGAAGACAAAGCGGGAAATTTAAAAACGCGACGTAATATTACGTCGGATGGCTCAACCGTGTGAACTTGCAAGACGTAAAATTACGTCAGATGGCGCTGAAAGTGTTAATAAACTAATAACTGATCAGTAGCAGATAAATCTAATTACCTAAATGGAATGAGTATTGAAGATCTGTCGGGAGTCAAATAATATGAGGTTTTCATGGTAGTTGCAGCTACTTTGGCTGGAAAATAGTGATAGCAACAAAAATCTGTTGTGATTCTTTTTTGTTCTCGGTCGTGTAGGATCATTTGCTTAGCATTGACTACATTGTAGAAAGCCAGTAAATTTCTTTTTGATTGAGATCAATGTCGTTCAAAGATTACAGTGCTTTTCTCGTCATTTGTCCAAAGCGCCTGGCAAACAAGTGATTGAAATCGCTGTAACCTGTGATTTTAATCACTTGCGACAATGATTGCTCATTTGCAGAGGTCATTCATCACAGGTCATAGCCACATACGAGTCGATATCCAGCCAAGCCATTACCTGTTTTAGTCACAGATGAGAGATCCGTTGGTCGCACATGGCAGCCATTATAATAACAGATAGCTGTGATTTATTTGTCGTCATCCTCAATCCTGTGTCATCTTAAAAGAAAAAAGACAAGCTGCCTGCTATGTCGTGTTGTGAACAATCATCATAGTCTTCAGCATCAAACATAAAGAGACAAGGCTGAGATAGTAATCTAATTTAGTATCTTGTTAAGCAGACGTGATGTGCCTTTTGATGTGAGGAATTGTCACACAACGAATCTGATATTGTTTGTATTGACGAGGTGTTCTTTTGGCTTGAATAATGCCAGAAGATAGTAGCTGCACTAATATTGTACAGCCCTAAATGTCTGTATTTAGTAATACCTTGGAGCTAACTCAGAAAATGATATGTGTGGGCTGCAATGCCCCAACAGGTAGAGACCAAATTTTCATTGAGAGGTACGTGCCACTGATTATTGAAGCTGAAGGTGCTGTATTTTGCCAATGAAGCCATTTTCAATACGTAAGGGCGGTCTTGCTTCCGTTGTCATTGTCATTGTCTTTGAAACATTGACTAGCTAAGATTATTATTACGTTGTCCGTATTTCTACCTTGTCCATTTAAAGACCCAAGTAAAGGAACTCAAATCATAGAAAAAGCCATTGCCTCAGTTTGAGGGCAAGAATCTATCCGGCATTCCTCAAGTGATATCCCCCAGGCAAATAGCTTGCAGCAAGGTTTTCTAGAAGTGCTTTCTCACAACATCAATGTGGCAATGTAGCCTTAAGGAACATGGCCATCAAGCCTTCCTTACTGTGAAGTCTCAAATATCTGTATCAGCCCCAAACTGATCAACGCCACAAATATTTATAAGTGTGTTTATAATCAAAGTTTCAAACGAGGAAATGAATGGTTTTTCAGTGTCGATAAGTCTACCATCTAGCACATAGTATATTTGTTAACACCAAAATCAGTAAACGATTTGGTGAAAGATCTGATCATGCCGATTCATGAGGAGAAGAAACTCTCCTTGGAATGCAAGCTATGTTGATTAACAACTGATACCACACCAAGGTGTATGTAAGGCAGTTCTGTATTTGCGGAGGAAGAAAGAACAGGTCTGAAACCTCCCACATGGACTAATTTGTAAAATGGTGATTGCAACTATGTTTAATGAACTGTGTTCTAGTATATTTGTTAACATCAAGATCCATAAACAATCTGGTGAAATATCGATTTTGCTGACATCTTGGATAAGAAGCAACTCGGAGGAAGGCAAGCTATGTTTGTTGATAGATAATAGTAAGAAGAAGTAAAGTCTTGCCTTCTCTCCTTCTTCATTGTTGATAAAAGCAAGGTTTTTAGCAGTTCTGACTTCATTGGTGTAGATAGGCTGGGTCGGACACTTCCCACATGAAGACATTTCCCTTTAAGTCTGTTGGTATCAAAAATTCATGGTCTTGTTTTTTCTTACTCAAGCTCCATATTTCTGTCCAGCAGGCTCATAATTCACTGGAGTAATTCTAGTGTGAGGACTCTTTTTAAACAGCAACCCTATTGATCATTGATGATCAATACATATTAGTGAGTCCATGTCATCACTGATTAGGAGTGCATTTGTCAGGAGTCTGTCATCCTAACGTGCGATGGGAGATGAAGCTATTGAAGCGTGATCTAATATGCGCTGAGAGTTTTATTCATAGTTTGATGGCAGTAGAAATTGCAAGAAAATACGCTGAGAATGTGAGACACTTGGTGCAAGTTTTTCAGGTCACTGAATATCTAGGGTCGGTCATCCTGTCCTCCATGGTTATTGAGTCATACTTTGCCTGTACTTCCTGTGTCCGAAAAAGACCGTTCCCTCTCATAAAGTAGTTATTTTTAAATTTTGAATTTTAAGCACGGTTAAATCCCGTGTATCAGGATACACGTTTCAGGCAAAACTATTTTTTAAAGTAACGAATTGTGCACATTAAATTGTGATCCAAGCACACTTAAAGTAATGATAACACAAATCGCCAGCGTTTTGTCATTGGAATAGCCTCAAGAGTTGCTCCCTTAATACTAAACATGATATACAGCACGCCAACGATAATCTATACCTCCAGCATGAATCCTCCTGTGCCTTAATGTTCTCACCAGGTTGGCTCCTGCCACTGCATGAATATTTGATGTGTTCCTGATTAACAGAGGTGTCAAGAGGTAACACCCTGTCACCCTGTCACAGACAAGAGACACTGAATAGTGTGACTGCTCCTTTTGCGTGTGAGAGCAGTTGCTGCCATAAGTATAAGTTGTAATATGGAGTGAAGTATGGCTTTTAATAGGAACAGAATGCAGTAATTCCTGAAGCCATGTTTGTGTCATGAAAAGTGGCCAAAAGGCAAGCTACAGCGATGTTTTTAGACCACATGGTTTTGTGGCTGAGATCCACCCCAGAAGATGCTGAAATTTTCTTGCTAGCTATTGAGTCAACTGAAACTTGTTTCCTGATGGCCATGGCAGATTATCATGACCAAAGTACGGTCCTTGTGTTACCCCAAGGTCTGATTTGTAAAGTAAATATGTATTTTGAGTCATGTCAAGTATCTGATGCCTGGAGATCCTGATCCAGCTGAAGGAGCTCTCAAGTATCTTACTCATTTTGATGTCTTTACTCTTAAATGGGCAATATAGTATTGACAGGAACTAAAAGGGATTAAATCAATAAGAAAATCATCAAATGTGCCATTCAGTGACCATGTATTCAGTTTACCCTTCACCCTCTTCACCCTATCTAATCTTGCCTTCAGTTCAGTGGCATCTTATGAAGCGCTAAGGTGCTCGTCCATCAAGGTCAGGTTCTGTTGTTGCCTCAGTGAGGTTGGTGAGCTATTCTGTAAAGTTGAGTTGGCATTACCTGGTGGTTGCAACACAATCAATGGAGCCCTCAAGGAACTGTATAAAGTCATCAAACTGAACCAATATTGCTCCAACGGCTTTGGTCATTCCCCTCAACCTTTCACTCATTTGTGTCTATTTCTAACCATTTCCCATTGGCCTTCACTCATTTGAGTTATTCTTCAATATTTTACTAATTTTTGTCTATTTCTTATCATTTCAGAAAAGCAGTCCGGCAATATGAAGCAAGTTGGGACCGAAGATTTAGACTTTTATTTTGTTGTGTCCAGAATGACGCAAATGGGGTGAGTATGGATGTTTACGACCTAATAGCTTATTGACTCATTCATTATAGCAAAATAGAGTATTGGACATTGGATAAAGCACTGCAGATGGTGCGGGACGACTGAGGTGTACCCAAGGAGGATACCGCGGTGACGTCACGGCTTTTCCAAGATGGCGCTGCATATTGTAAACAAACTCGATCCACGGCCAAGGGAAAATCAAGTCATCAAAAAAGTTAGATTTTTCGCATCAAATCAGAGTTATTAGTACTTTTCTGCTATGAAATAAGTCTTCAGACAATAAGCTATCATTTGAATAATGAAAAGTGCTGTTTTGATGGGGAGAAATAGGGCTTTTTAAACCAAATAGCCGGCACCGATCTTCCAAAATTAGCGATGGTTTCAAAACAGTCTCCCAGATATGGGGCAATCTCTTCATTATCATAATGGGATTTGGAGGCATGTTTACAGATTTTACAAGTTCGAGACCTGTAATACCTAAAACTCGCATAGATCCCCATAGATCCCCTCTATTTGTCGAGTTAGCGCCCCTGTAAGATCATGCATTTTCGGACACTAGAACGAAATCTTCCTGCGGATATCGCGGTTTCGGTGATGATTTAAGGAGAAATTGACTGTTCTTAGAGTTGTATGGGACAGAAATGAGTTCATACTTCATGAATACATGAATATATTATGATATGGGCGGGCTTCTAAGTCAAAACAATAACAAACTCAACTGCATCTCTACCGTGTATCGCGTAGTGCATTGCCTAGTGTATTTCGTAGTGTATTTTAGCGGAGACATTATTTCCCATTATTTCCGCACTTTGGCCACACCAAACGTCTTTTTTATTCGCGGAAGTTAATCTGCTCTGTAAATTTTATTCTACACAGGAAGAATCCATACTAGGTATTGCAATATTTCATGTCTATTGGTGTTTTTGTGTACAGGAGCGCACCAGACAGTAAGACATGGAGATGTGTTCAGTGCTGGTGCTGTCAGTAGACTGAATCTGATTGGCCATAGCGATCACTAATATGGGTCGGGATCACGTGATGTGACGTCACCGCGGTATCCTCCTTGAGGTGTACCTTCTTGCAGCCCGTGCAAACATCATACCAACAATGACCACTGCTGATGGCATAAATGACGCCACAGGACGTAACGCAGAAGGATCAGCTAACATAAGAAGTGTCGAATGTCTCTTGGCTGCCTGTAGCTCTTGGATTACCTTGACCCTTTGCCAATAATTCTATTGACAAATGGCCTGGGTGGACAGTATCGATAACCTATCAATTTGTTACCATTAATGATATCCTGCCTCAGTCTAGATCAAGTTAATATCTGAATAGTCTATCTAATTACAGACCTGATTGGTTTTAGGTCCTTGACATCGATTGTTTTTAAGTAAGATGTGGGTATATTTGATGACACTGCATTCGGCAGACATTCAAAATAGTCAGACTCAGAGAAGACACTGCCACAGGCTCTGAGTATCTAAGGGTCAGGATGGTAACCGCATTCTCCTCACCTAGGAAAGATATTTCCTGTACCATTCATGGAGTAGATTGGTTTGCTCCCCTGGGTGGAAATGGAATGTTAGTTTGAGGTGATGGGAATATGAAATACTTGATCTCGCCACAGGTCTGCATGGCTGGGGAAGAACAAAAAAAGTTTTGGGACTGATGATGTTGGTGATGTTGGTTCATTTTGAGCAGAAAAAAAAAGTGAAAAAAAGATTTGGACTTCTTTTTTGCATTATCATTTTAATCATATATTACAAAGTTGTTTAAAATGTTGTTTCCGTTCTATTCGTTGCAGCAAAATTCTTTCACAGAGGTAGCGAAACTATTTACCGAGTTCTTCCGTGAGCTTGATGTGGTGCCTTCTGACGTAATAGCTGGCTTGATGCTTCTGAGGAACTACCAGAAGAGCTGTCGCAAGCTTATTGTCAATCAGGTAAAATTTAATTATTGGATTGCTTTAATCTAAACAAATAGGCCTTGAGCAACAAGCAATTTCCAAAGTTTCTCATCAGAACTATGCAATGCAATTTTTACTGTGGGTATTGAAAGACTGAAACACTAGACAGGCTTGTTTCCATGGTCATGGCCAACACGAAACTACCCTTTGTCCTAGTGGTTATTTGGTATCAAAGGTTTCCAGCTGGTGTAGTTAGCATCCACTGATGATACTTTTGCTCCTCTCCAACCTAAGTTGGGTGGGTCATTTGAAATAACAGAGACCCACTGGAATCGGTAGTCTTGTGGCCAAAGCAGCCAACGAAGGTAGACACCCTCATATCACATGAGATCCTAATCAATGTCACAACTTCAAAGTCGCTATTGTCAATGGATTGACATTGCAAATTGATGAAACTGTAAACATCCTAAGCATCAAAATGAGATAAGGTGAACTTGCTTATGGATTGGTGCTTGCATGCTATTTCCCAATCATGGTATACGCTCAGATTATATGTTTGATGGATGAACATGAAACGATATATACCATGATCAAAGCAATACATCAAAGGGGTATCTAAATGCTACTCCATGTTATTGCTCTCGGATGATCAACTCGGCAAAGTATCAGAGAAGGATTTTATGCCTACATGTCAGAGAGCCATATAGGTATACATCCCACGACTTTGCAGCAGGACTTTAAACATTCCGTTCACATCAACATCTTTGTATCCTTGAGAAAATCCTCCTCACCAGACCCACACGACTGTAGACTGACTTCGATTAATCCTACCTCATCAGTAATGAAAGGCCATAGTTCATCACCAAATTTTAGCTCCAGTGATTTAAGTGTACAGTAAAAAGGTGTTTTAGGGCAGAAAATGATACATTATTTACTACATTTTAGTTCAACCCTCAGATTGGTAAGACAACCAATACCTCAGATTGGGTATCAATTCCTTAAACTTTAGACCAACGTATGGGTAACATTGATTTACAATCTCCTTCAAACAACGAAGGGCTCGAATGGTTAATTTGTTGAGTCATTCTATGAGATACCTTTACTGCCTTGCCTTCACTTAGTGAAGATTTCCTGTGTCTTGGCATTTCATTCCTTGGGCATTGTCACACTAAAATGATTGATCTAACATCTTAACGAGGCGATTTCGACTGGATGAATCATTATGCCATCACAAAAGTCAAGGACATTGGGCCACCAGACTTCTCAATGACACTCAACCATTGTTTCAATACTTCTGGTAATTAATGTTGGCTGATTATCTCTTGCGGATCCTATTAGAATGCGACAACCCCTGGTGGAATCATTGCCCACCTCATAAACCATATAGGTCAAATTGCAGCAGTACGTCTGCAGGATGCCGTTGTGGCAATTTTTTCAATGTCAGTGGGTCGTTCGATTAACCCTGATGATTCAGACAATAAGATTGGATGATTTACATAATGGATCATTTTTTCTTGGTTTGAATCACATCAGTTACTTTTTTCTCCTCGACTGTTCTGTCTGTAAGAATATCCAGGACTGAGTGGTTTCCTGCTTTGGTGCTTTTACATGTACATTATGTGTTTGTACAGTGGGCTATGTCGGATTGAGTGTTCTACTCTGATACTACATGTAACGGTAGTGCTTTGGATATAAAATTAATAATTTTGTTAATACATTCAGTTGTAAATCACTCATGTCATATTAATTTGACGAGGGATTGCTCCAACCATGCTAACGCAATATCAATCACGCTGCCTGCAGTTGGCGGCACCTCTCGTTGTTACAGTTTCCATTAGTCAGACAGGAATTTGTGGCTATCAACAAAACCATCATAAAGGAACTGTCAGTCACAGTTTTTATCTCTCCTTTGACTGATCAACGGTTTCAATTCTGAATACGTTTATAGTATTCTCACCAATGAAAACAATGATCCCTGAAGTCAGCATGTTTCAAATACTCTCACATTAAATATAACCAGCGCAGCACACTTTGGATGAGCTGTACATTTTATCACTCAACCTCGCAGATGTTGTTCAAATCAGGATATTTCGCTTCACAATTGATGGAAACTACTGATTACCCGACTGCTATTTTGACTGTATGACAAAGAGATGGTATCCTATACAAAAATGTACATGTAGATGAATAGAAAGCTGGAAATCACCTTATAATGGTAAATGGAGATAAATGATCTGATAGTCAAGACTGCCCCATCCCTGGTCTGAAATATTGCGCATTTTGTTTGGGGTTGGGATGTAAATCCATCTAAGATTTATGTGTGGAGACAAGCACATGTGGGAAATAAAGCAATGGATTATATCCAATCTGTCACCAGGCAAGAATTGGCTGGCGCCGGGAGTTATGATGGTTTTTGTGGCTGAACAAATTGTTCCTCGTTGGATTCTTATCCAACTCGGAACAGCTCCTTGTTGTTCTTCTAGCATCCGCTCTTAGATGGCAGTGTGTGCCAATCAGGGGGGCAAAATGCAATGGTAAACCCCTGAAGTGGAAACAGACCTTTCAGACCAACCAAATACTAAACTCATGCCATTTACATGTACATGTAGTTCATTGATAGAAATGAGTTGCTCTTTTCTTCAATTAACTTCTCGAACCGTGAACTGCGAAATGAGTTTATGATGGTAAAATAAATTAAGGGCGATGGATGGATTTCTTGTTTCAGGGTTCCAACGATGTGTATCAGTTTCTATCGGGAGTTGCTGTCACACCGAAGACTCGCTTTCTTCGTCTCATGGATCCTGAAGTAATGCTGGATTATAAAAATGTCGTCTATTATATGCACTATGCACTGGCAGCCTACGGTTGGCCCATGTACATGATGGTCCACACAGCCAGAGGGTGCTGTAGCTTGACCAAACATTTAAGGTAAGGGCATATCGCATTCCACTTTCAAAATATTGGTACTTGACCAAAAGTATTATTAAGAAATTGGTTCCTAAATATTTATAGAGTTATGAATACTTCTTGAAGAATAACAGTACCTCCAACTGCTGAGTGAATACTGCTGGTCCCCTGAAAGGTGTACTCCCGTAGATTATCTATGACAGGGCTCATGTAGACAAGGAGTTGGTAAAAATGACAGCGTTTCCTAATATTGCATGGTTGACCATGTTTTTGCAGTCAGTAGTTTGTGAAACCCACTAATATTTTTGCAGATCTTATCTTTTCAAACTTTGGCATATCCAATAATTTAGCCACTTAATGTGAATGGAAATCTTCAGTGTCTGCTGAGAATTACCACCGCCTTATCCAATGTCCTCCTCGGAAATCATTACTGCTTGTAAGGTTAATTGTCCATCACCTTGTTCATGACCAGCTTCATTTTTGACTTGTTTGTCCTGCGTTGCTTAGCAACTGCTTCCTTTCTGATGTGGTTATAGCAGTGTGTTATCGTCCTCTGGGTAGGTTCTAACAAGGAAATCACACAAGCTAGTTTAGAGAAAAATCGGCTCTGGTGTCTTCGCGGTGACCGACAAGATTTTAGCAAGAAGCTTAATATTAAGGTTTAATGGTTTGCCAAAGCTGTGGTTCCTAGCTGTAAATAATAAGATAATTAAGCGGTTATTGTCATGAAAATCTGCTGGATTACCAAATCTATGTGGCTGAATTTACCCATCAATCAGCCAAAGTTGAGCTTTTGTGCTCTCAACTCAATCTTTATATAAAGCTGAAGAAGCAGCTGTGATATTGGTCGACAGAGATTCTTGAATCTGCAGTTCTCAATCAAAAAAAGTATAAAACATAGGATCAAAATTACATATTAGGCCCACCTCATGTTTAACCAAGGAAGGGCATTTTCCCTGTCCTTAAACTGCACTGCAACACTGACAGCAGTTTGGGACACAGAGCAGTTTTTTAATTGACGGTATATTTTTGGTTTGAAAGCACCACCATGTTTCACCTCTTGTGTTTCCTACTTTTTCATGTGTACGCTACTTGATCCATTTCACATCCATATCCCTCAGCGCTTGTATTATCTAGCTGATACAGCCAATTTAAAAGCAAAGGATATGGTTGAAGACTTTATCATTCCTTCCTCAAGGGACAGAATGTGATAACTGATGCTTCCAAGAATTAATAATAAGGTTACTCCCTATGGACAATAAGGGTACTTCTCAAAGAGATACCATATCATTTTCCTGTACAGATATCTTTAAGTGGTGAAGGCAAGCACTTTTTAGTCCTCCTGTGTCATTCATAATGGAAGAAAGCTTGAGGTGTGTTCATTTGAGAATCAGTTTGTCGTTAAGCTTCTCAATAACATGAAAATATAATCTCAAATACAAAAAATGTATAATATTTCTCCCGCTGCATTATTGCTAATCTTGATAAATCGTGTCAATTTTGTCACTTGCCACAACACTCTTGATCTTATCTATTCCATTTTATAGGTGCTCCTGCTGCTTTGCATGCACAGATGAATCTAAAATACCTGCTGTTGTTGGGGATAACTGCTGCCTATGCCACTACGCAGCCTTAAAGGAGATGAGCAACCTTACAGATGCTGAAATCATTTATGTTACATATCATGTCGATGTAAGTAGAATTTCGATTGGAATCCTTTATGTGACACCTCAGGGTGGAGGTGGGAACTAGATTAATCAATTTTTTGCTCACTAAGAAGAGTTTTGTGGTTTGGCAATACCATGACTCTATGCGAAACTTTGGTTCAGATAACTGTACAAATGTCAAATTGGATAATGATTGGTACATATTTTTTTAAATTATCTATCAGCCCATGCTTGAAAGTTCGCCGCTTTCTAAATATAGTTCATTGCTTTTCAGATTGGTGAAACCCCTTTTTATGTTGCCTTGGACCATGATATGAAAAAAGTTGTAATTTCCATCCGGGGGACACTCTCTTTACAAGTAAGTGGCCAGGTTGCTGCAGTCACTGTTTCTTGCTGCAGGCACCTAGTGCACTGACCACCGCCAAGAGGAAATGGTGTTATTTCCTCCTGCCACCACACCTTCGTGGGGGCTTACACTGCGTCACGTTTTGCTGAAGGATTTATCTATAAAGTCCTGCCTTATAATCAGTATAATCCATATTCATACCAAACCGCTTTCTTGTGGCAACAGGATGTACAGATACTAGCAATATATCATTTTCCACCGCCATGAGAGGGCAGCTAAGACCAGGTTGTTTACCTCTCGGTCTGGGCAATATCAATAGCTGCCAATACTGAAGTGTGAAATATGTTGATTAGACAGGAAGCAGCTGAAAGTGGTCTTGTGTATATACAGGTGAGGAGGTGAAAACAAGGTGTTAATACAGAAATCTGTGGCTCTTAGTGTTGGAGAGAAATGTACAGTTTTTGCCTGAAGTCTGAACTTTGTTCAAACCTAAACAACCTCATCGAAAGTCAGGCACCCAGTGTTTAATAACCAACACTACACCACTGATATCCCAACAAATCAACATTACATGATTGCGAAATTGACACCTTTGAAAGAGATATAAAAACGTAGGGCCGAGTAATGGATTTTACATTAATTGATTTTCGCTCACATTACCAATGGCAACCAATCACAATACGATTCTTTAGCGCATTAATAACACTGTTCATTAACCTCATACACATAGTGGCAGTCTCCCGATTCAGATGATATCATCCGGTGGTTGCGTTTATTTCATCGTCAATATTTTCGTACTAGCTTTTATCGCCAGTGGTCTCCCGTCAGTGGTCTTGCTCAAACAATTGCACAGTGTTGTTATTTGACTTTCCCCACTCAGTCCTCTCCTGTTGACAACCAAGTCAACATTGCTCTGTTTTACCTAGTTGTAGATAATGTACTAGTTACAGAGTTTGTGTTTGATGGTACACATATAATGAAAGAGTAGAATTAACATGACCAATGGAAATTAGCTCAAGCTTTTACTGAAGGGAAACTTGAGGGCTAGGTTTTCAGTCTAAAGGCCTGGATTGTGATTGAGGTTACATTTGTACGAATTACTTTATGTCATAATGCAACATGACTCTCTACTTTGATTTCAGGATGTATTGACTGATCTTAAGGCTGAGGCTGAGCCCCTTCCTGTTCAGCCTGCAAGGGAAGACTGGCTTGGACACAAAGTAAGCAGTAGTGTCACTCCTCGGGAATATCACTTCACTATTACTGTTGTTAAAGTTACGCAAAAGGAACAAGATCTGGGTATTCTTGGTTGCAAGGTTCAATCTGAACTCTTCCCCTTGAAATTAATTGCAGCAACTAATTGGTCATTGAATCTTCCTTAGGGACAACTTGGGCCTGGGGTTTAGGTGACCAGGTGACTGCTCACCTGCCCACCGCCCTTCCCCACATGTAGTGTGTGATGTTTTTTCAGGGTATGGTAGAAAATGCTATTTATATCAAGAAAGTGCTGAAGGAAGAAAGGATATTGGCAAAAGCATTTGGAAAAGATTTAGTAAGTAGACATAACAGTACTGGTCATAATTGACATACCATAATTTGCAAGGTTTAGTGATGACGGCGTCAACAACTGACAAGTGGGTCAGGGTCACAGACCCATATTGGTGGCGCCACAGGGTTTTTCTGACTACATACCTGACACTGAAAAACCATTCTAGATAGGGAAGAGAAAAATTATGCACTAACTTTCCCCGGAGAGCCAATAACTCACAAAGATTATGTTGCTTTTTTTCAGGAACGGGGCACCAAAGATTACGATCTCACACTAGTTGGCCATTCGCTTGGTGCGGGCACTGCAGCGATATTGGCCATTCTCCTACGCCAAGAGTACCCGACCCTTCATTGCTACGCCTACTCGCCACCAGGGGGCCTGCTGAGTATGACCGCCATGGAGGAAACCAAGTCTTTCATTACGTCTGTGGTCGTTGGAAAGGATGTTGTTGCACGGTGAGAAATGAATTAAGCAGGGTTTTAATCTCACTGTGGTGCAGTTGCAACAAGAAGTTCCATCATATTGCACACATCATTATAATATTTCTTTGCCTATCTTGTTACGATTGTTTTACGCGTAAGATTCTTACAATGCACATTAGCATCTGAGTTAAGGAGACACGTGACACTAGAAGTTTTGCCCCTCAGGGTGGTTGTTTGCTTCATCTAACAGATGATAATCACAGTGATTTTGTAATTTGAGGTTATAGCAATAACTTATATACTGTCCCTGTTTGATTATGGTGGAAGAATTTATGATACCTAGTGTTATGTCATTCAGAATTGGTCTCGCACAAATGGAAGGATTACGCTCTGATCTCATCAATATGATTAAACGAAGTGAAGATCCAAAGGTAAGATATGCTCATAAGAATTAGCTCCATATAATCATTACTGCGATGTACATGTAATTTATCAGTTGAATGAAAAACTGTTCCTCGTAGCTGCATATTGACAACTATCATGTTTTCTATCAATTACATTCTATTCGTCGTAGTGGAAAGTCATCTTTAGGAGTTTTAATTGCTGCTGTGATGAAGAGAAAAGTTTCGTCCCGGTGGATTCGTTCGACCTCCAGATGGAGAGGGAAAGAGATCAGCCAATGCACCCCACAGACTCCGACCTGGCATTGACTACCCATACGCCTCTTTTCCCACCAGGAAAGATCATCCATATAGTGCGAAATCATCCAAAGTCTAGCAGGTAATTAGGTTTTGAAATTACAAACTACATGTTCAGCGGCACCTCCTTTAACAGCGGACACCTCTGTTGGTGGGACCCCCTCTCTAAGGACACTTATTTTGGTCCCAAACTGGTCATTTCCATTCAAATCCACCTCTGTGTTCAGGACACTTATCTAATATGGTCGGCATTGGTCAGTCCCGAGACTGTCCTTAATGAAGCTTTGGTGTGGGAGAGAAAAAGTCTCAAATATTTCTATTGAAATCAATCTTTGAAGAGATCAGGGACCAAAACTTCTGTATACACCTTGTTTTTGTTGTGCCCTGCCATACACACAGTTCTTCAGGTTCACATGCCCAATCATTTATTTTATTGCAGTTTACTTTGTAGACAACGTGCTCCAGTCTACCAGGCCATCATTGCTGACAACACAGACTTTGATGAAGTCCTCATCTCACCCACCATGATCAACGACCACATGCCAGATAACGTCCTCAGTGCTTTGCGAAAGGTAACAAACCCCTTGAAAACGGCATGACATCTATGAATTTGATTTGAAACTTGTTGTGACATGGTCCTTGGCATCGGAACCTGGTTGTGCTATTGTCCTTAGCCGGACAACTGACCAGGACTATCATTCTGTCCGATTTTATGTAGTTTCCACCGTCGGATTTTGGCCTGGCTCATTTTGCTTAAGAGGCCTACTTAAACTTAGCTGGCCTAAATCATTTTCTTTTAACAAAATTACTTTTGTCAAATCCGTTCTTCATAATTTCAGGTACTTGTAAATGTTGGGCCAGCCAAGCCGACTAGAAAGTTTTCTGAGGCGGAGCGCAAGGCTTTGTTGTCCACTTCCAACACGCCAACACCAGTAATGGCCCACAATACGCCACCCCATAGAATCTACATGGAAACTAGCTTTACCAACACCAATCCCGGTGAATCGTATGTACGAGCATCATCTGATACAAGCTCCGAACACGATATTCTAACGGATGTACTCATGTGCTCCGAACGTGATACGAACAGTCTTGTGATGCTCCGTAAGGGTTTAAACCTTGATCTTCCTGGAGACAAAACTGACCCACTTGGGGTAGCTCCCTTGGCAACGCCAGAGACGCTGTCAGATACATCAAGCTGTGATTCTGCCAGTTTGAAACGTATTTCTAACGGATCTCAGAAACGCATGTTCTCAAAAATGGAACCGATTCAACAGTCGCCAATGAAAAATGGTAAAAATGACCATGGGTATTGTTATTACGTGACTCCTAATGATAAGCCAAAGTGTTCATCTAGTGACGTTTGTGTGGATTTGACTCCTGGGATGAGTAAGAATAATAATAACAACAAACCTAATATGATCACTACACATGCTTTTATAGAATCTAGTGGGTCATCTGAGAGTAAGGATGAAAGTGTCCGTGATTTGAAGGAGGTGACAAAAGGTGTACGATTTAGTTTAGGGGGCCTACATGACTGGCCAACAGACAACGAACGCACAGCAGAAGAAGCTTGGACAAGGGACGATGATTTTAAACAAAAACTTTTGAAAGGTGGAACAAACAATCAGAAACATCTCCCAGTGATCACAAAAACAAATCACACGAACAATAACGTGAAACAGAGCAGTGATACGAAACATGTCATCAGTAGCTCCCCCTATCAGATACATTTACCAGATAAGACAAATAAACAGTTAGAGTACCATTGCCAGCAGGGACACTACTCACATGGGAGTAGGGGGTACCCCCACGGTGGGTATCAGGCGCCCTATGATTACACATATCATCCTGATATTCCTGTTGTGCAAGTTCTCTGTCATGCCGAGTCGGATTCGGACATGACAAAGCTTGCTCATGAACAAGAAATGCATCGGACTATTGAGGAACCTGAAATTATGAAATTACAAGATGATAGCCAAGTTCACCAGAGTATTCCTATAAATCGTCAACGCTTTCGACATCGTAGTTCAAATGAGACATCACATTCGTCTCCCTCGTCAAATGAGAATGAGGTCTTGGAGTATGATACGGAACATCGACCATCGATTCCGTATTCTGACGATGTTTTTGTTGTTGAAGTCCCAGAGAACGAGAGCCTCGAGCCCTTAGAAAGTGATGTGTGATTTACTGAATTTTCAAATACATTTTGACATCATTCTGGGCAATCTCAGTGCGGCAGGCAAAGGCAAACATTCTTCTGCCACTTATGTAGGCCAGACCATGGACCTCAACTCAGTTTTGTTATGTCAGTGCATCTAGTCAAGTTTCGTTAAACACCAGCGGGTAGAGCTGTCATTTGCCCAAAACATTGGCTGCAGCCTATTGTTCTGGCCTACATTTTAGCTCAAGCCTTGTACAGTTTGGTGAGACAACCACTTCTTCAATTTGGAATCAGTTCCTTATACACAAGTTCAGGATTATTCAGAGACGGTCCCTCATGCTAATGGTACCTCCATGACCTTATCATGTGCTGTATTCAGATGGACATAATATGGGTAGTATCAGAAACAATTGTTTCTGGTAGTGTGTTATGTGAATATAAGATGTTTATGTGATATTATATACTTATCCAAATTTGTTGTCATAGTTACAAAACTTTCATGATACCGGTACCAGTCTGCCTGTCAAGTACTCAGATTGACCAAAAATAACTTATTTTAATGAAATATAACTGATCTGTTTATTAATTTTACAGACACAACTAACTTGTTGCATCTCTTTTCTGGCCCATAGTTTTTAGATTTTACAACTTATTTCTCAGGTATCTAGATTGTTTTGATTAGATATTGGTCTAATTCTTTGTTATCTATTCTTTTGTATATAATTTCTTCAGTTGTCTTGTCTTGGGTATCTCAGTAAGTCTTGCAAAATTTTGGAAATCATAGCGGGACCGGTACAATTGGCTATCATTCATTCTGTGTCAAGACGCATTCATTTAGAACTTATTGTAAAGGTTCTCAGAGCCAGTAGACATACACCTTGGTTATTTGTAGAAGTTGTCTTGTGTGACTTTCTTGTCTCTTGTACTTATCTAATCTATACCTTCGGCAATGAGCATTTTTTGTTGCAGATAACCTGCACTGTTGAAGAGAGTCGCCCTCTATCTCTCATACTGAGACCGACAGGGAATCGAAGGTGACCGCCACTGATGTTTCCTTTTTTCCACTCTCTCAAAACACTCTCTAAACATTAATTGTTGTTTAGATGGCTAACTTTTTATAAAGGCATACAAACAGAAATAACTTTTGAAAGTGTAAGCTTACATGTAATAGCTTAAAGGGCATAACCAAAATGTTTAATGAACTGCATGTATAAAAAATGTATGTCATATTGTCGTGATACAATAATTTGGTAATTTATTTTTTAATGTAAATATCGAATACTCAGAAATGGGTATTCTTGTTGTTTTAAAGAGAGGTATATATTAGTATAAATAGTAATTTATTAATTTATTAAAAACATGATAAGAATAATTTGAGGGGTTAAATCTGATGCAGAACTGCCTGCATGAAGCCACACCCTAAAATATTGCTGAGTGTCTATCACCACTATACCTCCTATGGTAACAGTGCTATCTGAACTTTAGTGAATGGGATCAAATGTCGCATAAGCTAAAGATATTCAAGGACGATATTGATAACAAATTTATCTTCGGAGAGCTAAAAGTCACAGCACAGAACAGGGAACCATTTCGGTTGTTTTTGAAACCCAGTACTTTTCACGGCAATTAGGCCCTTTGGTCGGGTTAGAGTGGGGAATTTGGTCATTGGGACTGCCCAATCCCGTGGTGGTGGTCTGGGTTCTGGGATGGTCGTGTTACCGGGGGCCTTGTAATGGTAATTAGAGAGGAAACCATTCGGGACCGGCGATTCTTGGCCGTCATAGGAGGGTGGTCACATTCCCGGGGTGGTCGCCGACCAAGGTTCCACTGTAGTAGATACGCCCCAGATACATGTAAGCATTTTTGGTTGAGTGCAAAAGGTTGTGGCTGATGCATCAGCACTGTCATCAACCCCTCGATCATTTCCAAGATCTTGTAAATTTGTACAAAGCATGCAATTAAAACAAGAGTATTCTTTATAAATAAATATATTTTACAATTGTTCATGAATGAATGTGCTATATAGAGTGTTGAAAATGGCACGTCTAGATTGTATATATATAGTAGTAATTTATTAATCTATGGTGCAGAAAACTATTCTAAATCTGTCAAGGTGTTTATATAGATGCTTCATGTGACATTATCATCAGTTTCATTGCCCCAGGAAATTTAGTTATTGCTGCAGTTTGTTAAAGCGAACTGGAACCGCCGAGCGATTTATTCAACTTTTCGACTTTCACCGCCCGAGAAAGTCAAACTTCCAACTTCCTATTCGAGTTCAGATTTGTAGCTCCGCCCCCAGTGCCCGAGCATGCGCAGTTCAATTTGTTATTATTGAGAATCATGTGAGAATCACGTGAGTCATGCAATCTTTCATTCATGAATTTTCGTAGTAAATTCCATAGTAGTGACGTCACTGAATGATTGACAGCTAGGCGCCATGTTTCATTCATGCCTCGTTCTGATCACCCGATACGCGGGAAATGAAAACGAGGTCATACGAACTGGCTTGGCGGTTCCAGTTCGCTTTAAGCACAGAAATTTTCTGATTAACTGAAGTATAGGCAACTGAAAGAGCACCCCAGTCTCAGTGCCAACAAGATTTAGCTGTCCCATACTGTGACCCCTCGGAAGTCTGTTACATGTAGATATGCTTATGGCTCAATTTAGATGGATACCATGAACTCCCAAAGGAAGAACGCGACGTTATATATTTTTGGCATGGTGCATGTCATGAGTTATGCTCCGAATGTGACCTTTATTGACCTGTAGCAAAATCGACTGGTTTTAGTCAGTGAAAGAGCAAATTTAAATGAGTTCTACAAGACATGACATCGCTGATGTATTTTTCACCTTGCATCGAGGTGGTTGTACAGGACCGTGGAGAATTTAGTTATGAATTGCATTTATTTGCGACAAATGTTGTAATTTAATCTGTTCCCAATAAATTTATAAATCCTTGAAAACATTGTGTGTGTTCCAATCAGTTCTACTTGACAGTGTTGTTATACTGGTATAATATCTGGTTGTGTCGACATTTGATCAGGCTGTGACGTTTTGCCATAGTCTGGGCTCCTTGGTTCTCCAATGGGTTCTCCTTGAAGGAAGGCAGGTCAGGCAACCATGCATCTTGTGGAGACAATTTGAGGAGGCCAATGCCAGGAGGAAGCTGTTTCAACTACAGTCGGATGCAACACTGACCTATCGTTAGGTAGCTCTTTGTGAAGTCAAATTTGGGGGGGGGGGGGGGAGGGGCTGCAATCCATTCTCTGAAACAAATTCAGATCAAAATTTGAATACTCATCAATTGGAATTTATTTTCAACCTTTACATGATTCTACTAGAATATTTTTTTACAGTTATATATACATATACCACAAATATACAATACCAGCTACATCAAAAGTAAACAAAATCAATAAAGGTTTTATTAACCTTGTAAATACAAGGTTTTGTGCCCTTGTGAATATGGAAAATTCATTTGAGGCTTATCACAGTTTGGTTGCAGTATAATAAAGACAACAGACTCTAAAATTGAGTTCAGCAGAAGACAGTGTGTTGGACGGATTATACTGTTTGAGAGTTGTAATTAAAACTTGACATGTACAGTAGATGAATAGGTGACGAAATCGAATTTTGGAAGTTAAATGGAAATATGGAGAAACACGAATGGGAAACATGGAGAAAAACTTCCTATTTAACTTGGATGGATACTTGTACGTACTACATGCTGCCGTAGAGCTGTATTCAATGGAATAACAAGAATACATCATAAGATAAGATTCTAAGACTTAAAGCTATAGCACAAATAGCACAAATCAGGAATTTACAGTCAGCAGGTATTCTGGATTACTTGTGATACTTTGCTCTGTTTGATGATAAGCTTGTGTATTTTGAACAGATGTTCATACTCTTTGACTTGAGTAGGCCTAAAGAATTGACACACTTGTTGACATTAATGGAATACAAAAAATCTAGCAATAGCAGCAGGATTTGAGACCCAGATTATCACAGACACAAGGTAAGGAGAGAACACGTCATTTCAACAATTTTTACAAAGCCTTTCCTTTAATGTTGCAAATGAGTGAGCAAAGTGTAATATACAATACAATCCAGGTTAAACAATCAGTAAACTTTACAATCACCTTAAAGCTAGTAATAAATTAATCACAGCAATATCTTCTTGAATCAAAAATTTATTCAAGCAATATTAAATGCCAATATACAGCAGGGTGTTCTCAAATGTCTCCTAACAAAACAAGGTGATGGCTATACACTACAATTGTACAGAATTTGTACAACTGTGCAAGTGAGCACAATTACCCTGTGCAATTGAGCAGGATTTGTACAAGGTCGCTGCCCTGTTCAACTGAGCAGGATTTGTACAAGGTCGCTGCCCTGTTCAACTGAGCAGGATTTGTACAAGGTCGCTGCCCTGTTCAACTGAGCAGGATTTGTACAAGGTCGCTGCCCTGTTCAACTGAGCAGGATTTGTACAAGGTCGCTGCCCTGTTCAACTGAGCAGGATTTGTACCATAACCCAGTACAACTGTCCTGGACTTGCGCAATAACCAAATACTCTGTACAACTGTGCAAGATTTGGACAGATTCTATACTCGCTTTAAAAAAAAGAAGTCTATGAAGGAAAGAAGTATACATCTGCATGTACAATGTGCATTGTGGAATGTTTTCTCTTGGTAGCTTCTTTGCAGATGGACTTGTAGTTCATGAAGCAAAACATGATCACACACCAATCAAAAAATGTCCAATACATTTTCAGATTGCAAACAATGTTACACTGCCAAGGTATTTCAGAATCGTGAACATAAGAACATGTCAAACACTTTCACAGACAAGAGACATATATATTTTGAAATCCCAGCAGATAATGGGTTTCTTGAGATAGCATGGCAACTCATCATATCACAAGGACGACACAGTCTTGTGTCTAACTGGCAGCAACTTCAAATCTGACTTTCTTGTCATGGGTATGATCATCATAAAATGGATCCCTCGCTTTCACACTCCTGCAAAATTAGACAATTTGTGTAAAAACAATTTGATGGTCAATACATTGAAGGTCTTATTTATTGCTCTCCTGGAAAACTTATACATGATGATAATGTACAGCTTGTTATGTCATTATCAGGTAGATTTCTCAAACAACCCTTAGTTTTTCGTTCATCAAAAGAATTCTAACACACTGCGTTTGGCAGAGACTTCCTTGTTAGATCACACATGCCGGATGTATGTAAAGATACAGCAGGGTAACTTATCATTATGCACCCATTCCTGCCATGCACTGACAAGTTTAAGTTACTCCCTTAGAGAGATACCCGAGGCAACTTATGGGAAATTTTTACCCGAAAAGAGACCACACTTCACAGGTGATTCCCTATATATTCTCAGACTTCATTGAACCTACCTCGCTACATAGGACTCGAGTTTTCTGAGAGTTCCGGTTGGATTGACCTCTGGCCCGTAAGAGTGGACATAAGTACTCTTAGTGAAACCATCAGGGAGTTGATTCTGTACGTCACCTCGGCAGTGGCCTTCCCGATCAGTACTAAAGGGTGTCTTGTCATAAAACCTGTAAAGAAGAACCACTGTTGGGGTCAAAACAAAACACTTTGACTCAAAGAAGTAACTCTCCAGCTCAGAAATGAAAACACCACAAGTGTCAGGTAGTTTATCTAATTAGTCTTGACCAGTATTACATGAAACTCTCATATAGTTTGACACCACATACCTTGTATGATAATGAGTGATGAATCGATTCGGGTTGTCACTAGTCTGGACGAATATGTCATTATTTTCACAATAACCAGAAGGTTCTTTTGTCCCCACACTTGTTCGTGCCAGCCGATCAGCCTCAGATCCATCTGGTCTTTGTTGACCTTTGAAGTAGTTCTTTGCCACACTGTAAAGAGGGAAGAAAATTTAAGTTATCAAGATTTTGGACAGCAGAAAATATAAAGTTTGTCTCAATCACTGAGAATTCAAATTGGTTGATATGTGAAGCCAGTTGCTTAGACTGAAGACGGACTTTTTCTTGGTGTAATTCAGAAGACAAGTGCAGCGCTTCATAATTGAGACTGGCAAAATCTCCAATGAATCATGACAAGTCCATACTATTACCACATTCAGTACCTGAGTATCACGAGAAACAAGTCAGTAGGCTTATACACACCTCGAATGATTGTTGGGATTGGTGGCGTTCATGTATTCAGCAGGATCTGTCTTCTTCATCTTGCTCAGGCGGTCACCAGGTATCTGATCAGCTTTATCGTAGGGCTGCAAGAATACGTCATGAATTTTCATGAGGCTTGTCACAGTACATCAAAACTTTAAACATCACTCACTGTCATTCTGGTCGGTTTATACTCTAATGATTAAATTCCAATTTCGAGAACTGATATCTATCCTATCTAATCCTCAGTCCAACTAACTTGACAAATCTCCTCAGCCAAACAAACATTCCTCAAATGGTTCCATTAATCTAGCTTACTCACTTTTCGCGTTACATAGATGGGCTCAGCATTAGTACCTCGAGTAAAACCAGTATTATGTTCAGAGGGGTCAGCAATACATGGCAGAGGTTCATTTCCCTGAAACGACAAAAGAAAACCAACCTTATTCTGAAGCAATCAATCCGAACAGAACACAAAAAATACAGCAATCGAGTCGTAGCAATGGCCGATATTTTTTGCAGGTGCCCGCGATGACCACCACAAACATGAGATTTTTGTTACATGCACTATAGTCATCATGATTACAGGTCACAATGACAAAAATCCCTCATTTACAGGGCGCTTTAGTAACTGCAGCAAGGGCTGCATAAAGGGCTGTATTGTATACAACAAAATGGGATCAAAACTAGCAAAATGTTCAGAGCAATTTACCAAACTTACAAGGGGATAGCCATATCTTTGAAAGTCAGTTTTCATTATGCTCCTGCCAGTGGGTCGGCGTGTCAAATAGCCAGGTATATCACCCTTGTGTGGTTGCCCAGGCTGGAACGTCACTGGCTCATCATTAGCATGTGTAAATCCGGTGTTTTCGTTTGGACCAACAGTTTTTCTCGAAATGTCCACTGAAAATTCGAAAGGAAAATTTCTTAACTTTGACAATTTTCTTGATTTTTCTGTCACAGACCATTTACCATGTAAAACAAGAGCAGTTTCATCTAATCAGCATCTATGCACACTTGGGAGAGGATTAGTACACATAAGAAAGATGTCAAGAATGAATAATAAATCAAGCTGCTCACTCAAGGGTTTCCACAGCAAAAGACAATTAAGGAGAATGTCACCACTCGACCAATCGCAAGATTGACTGAGACGGTGCTGGTATAGTCTTTTCAAGAACTGAACATGTGGGAGTGGAACGGATTAGTCCCCATGAAATAGTCAAACTGCATGTATGTAATGATACATGTACATACAGGTGATGCCAGCATATCTACAGCTGGCCAGAAAATGGTACCAGATAATGTCTACAAGGTGGACCTACATTGTACTTTTGGGTGACATGGAAAGAACATTTAATCTACTGACAGATGAGACAGAAACTAAGAATGAACAGGGAATCTATAGACCACAACTTTACTGTTATAATCTAATAGATGTAGATCAGCAGAGTATCTCTTGTCACCTGCCAGTGAAAGATTTAAACCCTATGCTGTTCATCAGAGCTGTCAAGACATCTATCAAGATATCTCACATAACAAACATGTAGAAAGAGCTGGACAAAGATGACAAAGTCTAAAGAACTACTATTTGGAAGAACGATAGAACCAGGGAACGGATATCGAAGAACAGTTACACATAATTGGACAAAGAATACAGGTCTAAAGAACTACTTTTCACGGATTGACAGAGCTGCCGGTGAACGAACATAAAAGAACAGTTAAACTACACATGAAACAGTAAAAGTTGGAAAATCGTCATTTCTCATTTAAAATTGAACACTTAGTCAGGAAACATCAACGCCTAATTTCAGTATTAATTCTTAATACAAAGCCAAAATACAGAGGTTATTTTTTCTTTGGCATATTGAAACCAAGTCCAAAGAAGAGAATCATTGGAAATCATTGACACGTACACATGCCAATTGGAACAAGGTTTTTGAAATCGAAAACTTGTTCCACAAAGTATCAGTTTGTCATTTATCACTATGGTCAATGAAAAGTTTGTTACGATCATAAAAATTACATGAGAAAACAATGAACATTTAAAGTATTAGGTGCAGGGAACATTAGCCTTGAGGTTAGTAATGACTTACTGTGAAGACTTGGCCCTGCTGATAAACAGTCTATGCACAAGAATATGATACAGTGTAAGTAGGTATTTATACGTTTCATAATTTGAATCCTCATGCATGTCGATGCCTCACGGTGCCCAAGCGAATGATTATATCAAGTACTCGTTAGCTGAGGTGCCATGTGCTGGTTATTAGGAAAACTTAACTGGAAACACTGTCCATTCTCCTGGAAATTTAGTTGTGCATCATTAAATGGTGCATCTAAGATCATGATAATGTCACTGTCAACATTTCTGTTCAACTGACAGGCCAATGCCAGGGGTATTGTTTTAGGGTGTTTATGATTGAAAAATGAATTAGGTACAGACTTACTTCGTTCACTAGGGAAACCTCTAAACTTCGTAGCCGTCTCTGTGGTCATAGATGCTGGTCCCTGAAATAATCAAATGCAAAATGTCAACACATTAAGAAATTGCATTAATAAGTATTCAACAATGTTTATCTTCCAGTATTTATCCCTTTAGTTTTTCACCACGCAACACAGATTCAAGAGATCTCCACTTGCTTTGCTACACCTCCAGCTTTATGCTTTCAGTCACATCAACACCTTTAGCTTTAGTCACACTATCACCATCAGATTCTTATAATATGAAATCACTAGGTTATCAAGTTTGGTTTACAGCACACGCAACAGACGACAGTTTTTTTTCCTAAGATCTCTTCATATGACGTTACAATTCATGAAAGTTCATCAGAAAAACAGAAACAAAGCTAAAAACTCCTTTCAATTATAGTCACAAGTAAAGTGTAATCTAGTGCTAAGAAAGCATGGGAACATACAGCACTTTTATTTCCCCGGTTTGGACCAGACTTTTTGGGTCCAGTTGTTTTTGCTTGCATGACATCACCGTACTTACATAACCACCATTTTCAGCTTCAACAGGATCATGACCCTTGAGCGTGTGTAGTAATGGCTGACCCCGTGGAAGAATATTAGCGGGGGCAGTAGCAGCCCTTCTATCTATAAATACACTATTGACCTTGATAAAGAAAGCAAGCGATGGAGTAAAGTAAGCAGCATGTCTTGTTGCATTATCTGAGAATCATGATGCCAAGACTAACAAATTAGATATAAGTTCAAACCAAGTAAGCAGGAAAGGTTGTGCTCTAATCTAAATGCAGGGTCCGCATGAAATCAACACATGGCTGGAAGCATTGACGGTTAAGTGATTGGACTATGTCAAAATCAAAACAGCTCACTAAAGCAATGGAGCAGAGGCATCATATATTTAAGCAAGGAGGAAAAGAAAAGCTTTCAGTAATAATCCCTTGATCATTGTGAATTCAATTGACTTTCACAAGGATTAGGTCTGCTTGAATAACTAAAGTCATTGATAAGAGCTACTATCAATCTTCTATGTTTGATTCTACACTATACTAGCATAAGCAGTGACAGAAAAAAAGGAGGTACTACAAAACAAGCAATTCTACTCATCAAATTATAGTATTCATACCTCCTTTGAAGACGGATTTGTTATGGGCTTCTCACGAACAAACCCACTCCCTACTTGATGAACACTGCACGGCAGTGGATCAGTACCATTTGATCCAACAGAAGGGCGGAAATCTCTTTGAGTTACAGTCATGTAGTTACTACCAACAATTTTCCTGAAATGACAATGACGAAATAAATGATGGAATTCACTTTTATCACGCTTCTATCAGCAGGACTTCACTACTAGTGTCAATATGGTGTCAACAGTCAACCACCACATTACTTCATAGAGGCGATGAGAAATACTTCATACCTAAAGACTTAAAAATCTAACTGTACTTCTATAGAGAACAATATCAGAATGCAATACCTCACCAGCCCCATTCAAACTTTTTCTGGTATCCTAGTGTCCTCTACTTACCCCATTACAGGATTATCCAACTGATCCAATCGCTCACTGTAATATACGCCAGGACGGAAATTGGCTAGATATCCTGTTCCAACATGACGAGCACTTCTGGGCTGAAACTTAGGCCAATTACTTCCGTATGTTGTGCTATTTTGTGTACAATAGAATTTCATAATGTTTGTGTCCGCTCCATTGCTTTTCTGGACATGGCGATTGGGTGGTCCATACGGAAGTTTCCCCATTTTGGCAGCCCTTTACCCTAAAAAAACAACCAATTTTTAAAAAATAATTCATCAGACATCATTCAATCTTTCCACAGGATGAGATGTGCCTGTCCTTCCTGTGTCTGACAGTCAAATGACAGACACTGAGTATGTGAATTGTTATATTATGACTCTCGTGATTTTTGTGGCTGTGACATTGTGAGATTGTTGATTGTTTCATGTGTGCTAACAGTGTACAATGGTGAACCGGAAGCATAAAAATCACCCGCCTACATTCCCACCCTCACCGAAAAGCAGTGTGATATCAGTCAGGATTCAGTCAGGTTGCAGTGTTACCTCACATTTTTATGGCAGTGTTGAAATCAGTGGAAAGCAGTCATAGGGAGTGTTTTTCAGTCACGCAATACCAAAGCATACAGTTATACAGCAATCAAAAATAGAGGGTAGGGAGTCATAAGCAGTGGTAAGACAGTCAAAATCAGTGGTAAGGCAGTCAAAAGCAGTGCTCATTTAAATATTTAGGCTGACTGATTTCCACTGCTTTTGACACTGAAAATGACTCCCCACTATGCATCATGCACAGGGCTGGCAGTGGGGTTCAGTGTTAATTTAAATATTTCGCAGCACACTGAATCCACACTGAAACACCACTGATTTTGACTGCCATTTCCAAAACCTCTTGGAGGGAGCAGTCATTTTCAGTGTTAATATGAATAATTTATTTAATGGCATGCAGGCACGGATGCCGAGAAACGAGGTTTGGGGGACGTGACCCCCCTGTGCTGATGACAACCAAAGAAATTGTTCGAAAAAGCAAAAACTTCTAGCGAACTGTTACTTTTGCTGTCCTATTTTAGACGGTGTGTTTGCGTCCAATATGGCAGTGATGACGTCATCTGCACAAATAGAGGACATCGCCATTGTATGATGACGTGACACAGTAAAAAGATGACAAATTCACGTCCTTGACCTACGTCATTGCAAACTTTGTCATAATGACAGTGGTCAGATGGGGTTACTAGACGATGGGGTTACTTGAAACGACACATGGCACATAGCTACTGTCAGTGATGTCAGGGATTGAAGCTAGATCAAATTGACTTCCAAATAAAGTAACTGCACGCAGCCTGTAGAATAATGATCTACTGATTGATGTGTATTGAGCTCCCATGCAGATAATTTGCAGTGTATGCATACATTACAATTAACACCTATAGGGCCTACAGTAGATGCATGAAGATACATGCAGATATCTTGCAGTGTATGCATGCATTACAACACCTATAGGGCCTATACAGCCTTCTTGATTTGCTGAAAATACAACTTCAGTGTCTGTCGAGATTACCCTTTTTGCATTCATTTGGCTCCTTATGTGTTCCAATTCAAACTGACTAAAACTCCCCTCTTCTCATATTGAAATTCGGGTAAATATCGAGAAATATGAAGAGGTACCATGATTTCTTGAATGTTTGACTATCAAATTCAAACTTACGAGCTTCCTGTCTCAGGTTGCATTATGGGTGATATTTAACACTGAATTTGACTGCAATTACCACTGCTTTACACTGCCATCAAGTCTTAATCTCACCAGTCATAAAGCAGTGGTTTTCAGTCATGTTGAAAATGCCACGGGTTTCGATCAGAGTTGGAGAAGTGGAAATCAGTGGTCTTTCAGTCATAGGCAGTGTTTTTGAAATACGTCGTTCATAATGATATGCAAGTGGCAGTGCTTTGCAGTGGTCTTTCAGTCAAAATCAGTGGTTTTAAAACATTAAGAAAAAATGATATGCCTAAGACAGTCATATGCAGTGGGGGTTTCAGTCAAAAGCAGTGTGATGCAGTCCTTTTCAGTGCACTGCCTTTCGGTGAGGGCAGTACCGTCGGCGACGTAACCAGGCAGTGTGCCGTGTGGCAGAGACACAGTACTGACACCACTGCCCGCACTGGCAGCCACTGAGGAGAGTGACAGTGAGTCACTGACAGTGTCAGTACCATGACAGTGTGGATGTGGACGGTCGTGGATGTGGTGTTGACAGTGTCAGTGACAGGTACGGACACGTCAGTGGTCACTCACAGACACAGCCTCACACTCACAGACAGTGACAGTGTCACAGGCCAGGGTCACAGACTAGCTGTCACTAGGGCTGGCTAGTCTACTCTAGTGTCAGTCACATTTTCACTGTCCATTGTCATGTCATTCATCTCATTGTGACACTGACAGTGCAGTGACAGGGTCAGGGGGTGTCGTATGGCGAGGCCAAGACTAGCTGGGCTAAACTTTAGAATCCCCGATCGGAAATGACGTAGTTTGATCGCATTCAACTATAAATCCATTGAACAGTGGTGCTTGGTTAGTCAACCGATGACCTTTTTTTGGGGTGTGATCGGGGATTGTAAACTCGTTCCACTAGCTGTTATAGAGAAGGGATTGGACCTACACATGTACATGTACTGGAGGAAGATGGTGCAGGTAGGTCATGCCATATGCATGATGTGTGCATTGACTGAGTGTATGTCATATGCGTTGAACATGTGAAACTACTGTCAACAAGCCCAGTGTCCAACCTTTGCAAACATTTCCAAGCTAAAGATCAAGGCCTAAGCAAACAGCAAATACGAAGACAACTAAGTCAATAACCTACCAACAAAAATCCAATATGTAGAATATAATCTGTGTGGTCTTCTTTGATCTGTAGCAAATATTTGATCGAGGGATGACCTGCCTGCCTTCGAAGATTTACACGTCGTCCGTGGCAACCAGACCGACTACGCATTATCTGATGACACATCAGATAATGCGTACATTTTAGTATTGCCGTCTATCGGAAAAATATATAACGAAGCATGAAAGCTACAGTTTTCGCTCTCAACCGTCGCCTCACACCTAAAATTCAAAATGGCATCACTAACAGATACCCGCACAGAATTGGCTGAATTAGTGAAGCGACGAGCAGAGATCGCTGTAAGAACGATATTATATGATACACCAGTTTCTCAACTTCTTATTGAACGCATTAAATGTTATAAAGGCCCTTGTATTGTTGTATGCGACGGACTTTTTTGTCGGATTTCTTCCCACAATTTTCATTTTTTCCGCGATTTGTTTGGCCGTCGATTCGTATTTTACTTTGCACGTCATGCATGTCATGTCAATATTATTCTGAGCACTTTTCTACTCACTGTCAAACCATTTTATATAACGAGCGATCATCATACTGATTATGCTTAGGCCCTACGCCTATGGTAGGTCTAAGGTTAAACTCATTTTCTTCGAAAAGGTTTAACGCCCGTACCGGTATCCCTCGGCCTCAGTGCCAGTAAGTCAAGATTTCACCTTCCTCATTCCTGTTCACTGATCTGTGACATCCAGTGATCTATCTGTCATAGCCAGTGTATTCAACCTTGAATGTTTACTTTGCAGGACACATTGGCAAATCTTGAAAGACAGATTTATGCATTTGAAGGCAGCTACTTAGAAGACACGCAGCAATATGGCAACATTATAAGAGGCTGGGACAGGTACCTTACAAACACTAAGTAAGTCTAGTGAGTTCAACACTTTGGCAAATTGGCAAACTCTCGAGTCAAATTTTGATATGTATGATAACAACGTACTGATCAAATCGAATTGATCCCACTATTTAATTATGGTGGAGAGATGCTTGAATATTGTCTGTGTGATTGTGCTGAATCGTCTTATGTTTCCCAGCATTCCACACTTCATATTAGACCAAAACATCTGGTGATTTACTTTGTCTATGTATACGCGTAATCGCAAGTCTGCAAAGTTCTTGAACTTCATAACTAGGATGGATTATGGTTTATGTTTACTTTTCACAGCCTGATACACTAACTGAAAGTCTAGTACACAAAAAGGCAGCAGGCCTAGTTGCCAAAGAAGTTGTTTGCATTGAAGTTAGTTACAGACATTTGCAAGAGTAACTAATTTCCGAATATAGAAACTTTCTTGATTTCAGAAACACCAACAGCAAACAAGACAAAAGAAACAGAAAGTTCAAAGATGCTGACAGATTATTTTCTAAATCATCTGTTACATCTGCGGCAGTAAGTATTGGGTTGGATGTTGAGCTCGATAGTCGTATAAACAGCTCTTACAAGAAGTCTTTGTCAGTATATATGATGGACATTCATTTAGGAGACTCTATCACTTGTCACTGTACTGCCTTACCCTTGCGTCTGCTCTCTTATTCTGTTGGCCAAGTTATACAAGATGATCAAGGGTTACTTTACTTTAGGATACCAAATACAGATATGATCAAAAACGTTTAACTGAAAAGAGTTGCAAGAAGACAGATACAGACACTACATGTATCGGATACTATTATTTGATACTGTTATCATCTTTAGGCTGAGTATGAGACTAATTTACACTTATTCTTCTTCCAGGCTGTGAGCGGCGTTTTAGAACTAATTGAAAAACGTAAGTACTATGCTGTATACATCTTCCCAAACTGAGTCCAAGATGTCTGGTTGTTTATTAGGTTTTATAAACTTAAGAATTTCTACTTGTCCACAAAAGGGCAACTACATACTACTGAGGTAACTCGTCGGTCTGATAACTTGATTGTCTGGGACAAGTGGAGAAAAAACGAACCCTGAAATTTTCTTGATTCCCCAAGTTGTGTGAACAGTGTGTAGATTTACAATACATACAAACATTTATTAGGCTGATTCATTATTTATTTGTTGAAGTACTATCAGGGGATTTGTCTTTGTTTCAGGGGAACCTCCTAGTCCGACTGAAAACTTGTCGCCTGGAACTCCACAAAATGGCCAGAATGGTACATCACAGAGCCAGAATCAAGCACCGGGCCAACCAGGCAATCACCACAGTAATAACGGCAATAGCAGCAGCAGCACGACCAGCAGTAATCATATTCCAATGAATAATTCCTCAGGAAAGGTGCAGAAAAGTTCAGCCAAACATAAGAAGAGTAAAAATAGGAATAGGCACAGGTAGGACGATTATGATAGTGCATGTGATATTGATTGTGGAGTTGTAAATACAAGACTTGGTGAAGATGAAAAATAAAAAACCTTGGCTGTGCAAAGCTGACAAACAATGTGTTTATGTTGTCTTTGCTGACAGGTGACAACCATCTCTAAATAATAGAACATCTCCAGTGATTTAGTTTTTGAATCAGTCCATGTAATGAATTCATTTTTTCGTGTTTTTGACAATCATCTTTCTTTCTAGGGTTGAAGTCAAACTGAAGAAGGGGAAAGACGTAAGTAAAGGTGATTATCGTTTTATGTCGTTCTGTTCTTATACTTGTAGCTAGAAAAGTCCTGGTAGTTTCAGTCAGCATGAAAATATTGAAAGTCATACCTGCATGATGCATGATGGATGGATCAGCTTTCGTTTATATTTCTGTTATAAAAATATTAGCACATCAGTTCGATTCGAAGTGGAAAACTAAAAGTGACCTTCAGATCAAAGTTTGATGCTGAATCTGCCTACAATTAGATTTATTCACTGTTTGACTATGGCCAGTTGTCTCTTGTTTATCATTTTCCGTTATTTTTGCAGGACTTCTGAGGTAGAATCTTGGATGGAATTCACCACTTTCAGTTACGTAATATGTTACGAGGATTATTCGGAGATGGCGCATTGCAGGAGAAGGAATCTTTCGTTGATAGACTGGTCAGACAAACTCAGCCGTATTCGCCTGTGTGAGCATCGGTGGGTACTGATCAGATTCAAGGCTCCATTGGAAACTCTTCAGTTGGAAAACAGTGCATTGTGCAACATGACAATTTTGTAGCATCCATATGTTATGACGATTGTGTCAAATATCTTCTATGTTTTGTTGACATATTCATGTGTATCATGTAAACTCTCAGTCTGGATGCATAAAACTCATTCAAAAATGCATGGCATGTGTATGCAATTATGCTTCTAGGACATGTATGATATTGTACAGTTGATTGTATGAAATAAATATAATTTCGTTGTAAATACAATTTGTACTGTGTTATGCAATTTTTGCCAGTCTTCTTGTGACTGATTGGAATAAATAGAAAGCTAAAGGGGACATTTTATCTGTTTAGCCTCCTGTATTATGTAGATATGTAGGTGACCTCTTCCCAACTTGACCAAGCTGGGGACTACACCATCAGGTTGGAACAGACCGAAGAGGTACTCTGAATCTAATCAAGTAAATGACAATGTCACAATCACCTTTGTGATTGAGACTTCTACCCACCCTCAACCAGGACTGCATCGAAAGGTACCAGCCAGGTTGGCCAAACAGATGGTACTGGACACTCGGTGATGTGGTGAAGACGTAGCAGTACTTGAAAATACAACAAGATAAATCTAAGTTGTAAAAAATATTTATTTTTCACACGTTTCATATCAAACCAAGGCTACATGGACATGTACTAGAAAACTTGGTATATTTATTTAAGTCCGACAGAACCATGACAATACATCAGTAACACCCAGGGTTCAAAGTTCACTTTTGAAAAGCCTTAGATCTTCAGTTAAATCTAGGCCAAATGTGCTTCTAAATGAGGGATGAACTTGGATCCCCAACGCCACCAGCAGCATGACAGGAACATTCTACTAAACATATAATACTTTATATCTGTAACATTTGCAATGTTACATAATCCCAAATTGTGAGATTTTGCCACAAAATTATAAGTCCTATCAGTCTATCACATCATATTTAGTGACCACGGTTCCATGTTCGTTACAAAAATAACACTAGAGACCTCGGTTGTCAGGATAAATTCTCATCTGGCTTATGATAATCCCGGCACCTTTCATAGTATACCTGAAATAGATAGTAAAAGCACGATCAAATATCGACATCATGGTAAGCAAAAGAACAAAGTGAGTTTCTGGGTACCACAAGGTCCAATTCCATCACAGTGCCAGCGGTTTACTGACGTGATTTTGCAGCTTTCACAGGCCCTGTGGTCAGTTACTATTGGGGAATCAATTCATTTGAAACAAAGTCGCTCATCAGCCCAAAGACTTCACGAAGCTTTAAATGACCGACATATTTACCTTTAGTGAACTCTTCCTAAGAATACCTTCTACTTGTAATTCTGACTGCATTAATCTAAGCTGAAAATGAAACCGAAAAGTAAAATGAGAAGAAATGAAAAAACCATTATCTCAAATATAAATCAAGTGGCTTTTTATTCTTTAAGAATGCTGAAGTCACCAAAAAGAAAGATAACGAGTCATTCATACATCATATCATTTGATTTTGTTCCAGTCTATATTCACCTTGGTCTGTTCACCCCTAAGTTTCCTTTCTAGTTCAAAATTATCTTGATCCTTCTGCCTGAATGCATCACGTTCTCCCCTAAGTTTCGTAATTATTTGATCCTGAGATTTGATACAAACTTTAATGGCAGCCTCCCTCTGTCCGTATGCCTCTGTCATCTGCAAGTGTAGAGAAATATTAAAATAAATTTTTTTCCTGACATGTAAATTGGCCCGAGTATTTTCAAACAGTTCAGTCTTTATGCAGTAAATATGTGAACGAAGATTATGTATGATATTGAGATGCATGACTCAAAAGCAAGATCATTGTGCCCAATCCTGAATCCTTGAACAAGGCAAGGACGGGAAATTATGGATCCTCCGAATGGGAGCAAACTATTCCCTAGTATACTCACATTATGGTACAAGCCCTTGCACGTCTCCTTTGCATCCACATTCCCAGCAAAAGAAGCAGTTGGCACAGTCCTGTTCAAAGCATTTGCAATCCTATCATCTATTAAACGGAGCTGTTTGAGTTTTGTCTGGAAAAAATGACATGGTACAGTGTTACTGTTATAAAACTGGTAAACTCAATCACATTTCCCGAAGGGGGTATGGTCAAAGAATGGAAGAGCCTAATGCACATGAATGCACATGAATGCACAGCGTGCACTTGAACACAAATTCAAGGCCAGTTAGAAGGAATGACAGCGCACCAAGATCACTATATTGTTGGGCAAATAAAAAATAACAACAGAAAGGTTATAAGGAAATAGAAGACAAGTCTAAAGTTAGTCTATTATACCTGGAATTGCATAAAATCGTCACATGGTAAATTTCGATCGGAGCCGGCGACAGCCATGTTGTTTCTCGTCACAACTTTCACGATCTCACTACCCCGATAATGCAATGATGGAATAAAAGTACCTTGAAAATATGTCTTATGCAAACCCGAACCCAGTATATATCCTTACCAAACCAAAAATATTGAGAAATAATGTTTTTTTACCTCAAAATGAAAATTTTGCGAAGTTGAGGTCATTGGGCATGCGCAGTCAATAATTTTCTCTGCGGCAGGAATCCACACTGTGAAAGTCAAGGCAAAAATAAATTTTAGATCGCAATTTATAAAAAAAGACAGTAAGTTTTTCGTTCATCAATTGACTTATTTACTTCATAAGGTCTCATAGAATATATGGAAGGCAAATTAAAGAACGTAAAACGACCGGATAGTAGAGAAAATGGGGACGGATTTTGGGGAGACATGCTCGTGCTGCGCCTTCTCATTTTCATTTTCATTTCCTTGATGTTGAGCCGTCGTCGTTCTACGTCTCCTGTCTGTCTCGAATTTTTGAGTGTGTTGATTCACCTTTTTACTTGTATAGCCTCCTTAAGTCACTTAGACCTATGTGGCATTGCATAAGTTCATTTATGTTGTTGTATGATATTAAAGCGTTGTTACTTGTTAATATACAACTTACAAGAAGAAAAGTTGACAGTCATGCACAAGAATCGTCAACTTGCACTTTTTGCGGGCACTTAATTGCGAATTTAATTTCAAATGATGTCCGGATTATCCATCTGTTAACCTTTCGGCTTAACTTTAGATGGCGGACCTCAACACCAGTGGAGCCAATAATCGGTTGAAGGCTTACAAGAACAAAGCCCTTGATGCCCAAGAAATGAGACGCAGAAGAGAAGAAGAAGGAATACAGCTGAGGAAGATGAAGCGAGAGGAACAGGTGTGCATGAGATGCAGCTACAAGTGCTACTAGTACTATTATGTCAATAGAATTACTGATGAGTTCATGCCAGTTTGAGTTGAAAATGCTAGACATCATCCTTTGTGAAATGTGGCCCCAGTGTGACTTGAAACTGCCATATTTTGGTAAACCCAGGGGATGGGCTGTACTCTTAAACAAGCTCTCATTGATTGTAAAAGTAGTAATAATACTATCTTCAAGAATGTTTTTATTTCGATGTTGCCAGCAGGTCAATTCTGATCATTGTTGTTGTTTTGATGATCGTAAACTTATCAAAATGCATTGTTTTCCTGTTGTTTTAGCTGGCCAAAAGAAGAAATGTTGCCGTGCCTGCAGAGGACATGGATGAGTTGCCCTCTCCGACAGTCTCATCATCAGGAGTAAGTTGATAACTTTCATGATGTGTGATGTATTTATTTCATCAGTTATGCAGCGTATGAATCACAACTCGGTGCTCTGCATATTCTCTCCTAAATACTGACACTTTTACCGATCAAGGTAAAACAGGAATGTATTTCTTGTCATAGCAAATTTTAAAAGTCTTCTATCATGTTGAGGTTGAGACAATCTCTATTGTGTCAGATAAATGGACAAGAAATAATAAAGTAAGCCTAAAACTCAGTTGATGGAAGAATCTTTCTCTAGGTTCTCGATTCTAATACTATATGATTTTTTCTTTGACTGTAAAAGCAGTCCCTCTTTCAGGTGGTGACTCGAGACATGGTACCAGCATTGTACAGTGATGACATTGAGCAACAACTCTCAGCAACTCAAAGGTTTAGGAAGCTCTTATCTCGAGGTGAATCTTTTTTGTAATGAATTTGAATGGTGTTTTATCAAGGTGCTGAGAATTTTACCAGCTTAATAAATAGCAAGTTAGTTGGTCCTATTGAATCATTTTTGTGGATTTTTCTTGTTCTTTTGGCCCACACTGACGATGTGGTAGTTGTGAGAGACCACACAAAAGTAAATGTAATATTACAGAATGATAATTACAGAATGATAATTCAGGACACAGCCTATTGATCATTTTTAATCATAAATCTAGGTCAGCTTTGATATCCATGACTGTAGTTGCAATTTCTTATTTTCTACTTCCGATACCGGTCATATCATCAGACTTGCTCCAAAATGTGGGTACAATGTAGTTGAAGCTAGTCTATTGGATTATTATTGAAAAGCTTATTTCTTACTTTTTATTCCTGTATCTTTCCAGAGCCTAACCCGCCGATAGATGAAGTCATCCACACTGGCATCATACCAAGATTTGTAGAATTCCTACAGACTGATGGCAACTGCACTTTACAAGTAAGTATTCAGTTGATACACTGGTGGAGGGCGTAATAGAAAGAAAGGTCTGTAGTGTTAATACTGTGAGGTAGAAAAACATAAGTGATTTGTCTTATTAGGTTTTAATAAAGCCTGATGAGTATTTCTTTTTGGCATGTTTTGTTTGGTGTTTTGTCCTTTTGGTCCATTTTGACTATCAGAAATAGAAAAAACTCTTGGTGATATAGGTGCTGTTTGTGACCCGAGGGCCAATGTCTCATATAGATTTGTCTTCTCATCTTTCAGTTTGAGGCTGCTTGGGCTTTGACAAATATAGCATCTGGCACCTCTTCACAGACCAGGATCGTAATAGAAGCTGGCGCTGTGCCAATATTTATCCGACTACTGAACTCTGAGTATGAAGATGTTCAAGAGCAGGCAGTCTGGGCGTTGGGAAATATAGCTGGCGATAGTCCTGAATGCCGTGACTATGTCTTAAATAATGGTATCTTGGTACCATTATTGCAGTAAGTCTTATGTTTTATTTTATCTGTTTCATTCTCTACCATTTGACGAACTAGCCTGTCAGATTTATCAAAGTAAAGTTGCATCTTGGCAAATGGAAGTTCTGTTATTTCTGTCTGCATCCCCAATGATATCATCTTAAGGTTGGAAAAGAACATTAGTCTTGTGGGGACGAAGCTTATTAGACTTGTGAACTCTTATTTCAGATTGCTAAGTAAATCCACCAGGTTGTCAATGACGAGGAATGCAGTATGGTGCTTATCCAATCTTTGTCGAGGGAAGAATCCGCCTCCTGACTTTCCCAAGGTGAGTTACTCGGTGGACAAATTACGCAAAGTCCAGTGACAATAAGAATGGGTGGACATAAAACAATTTGATTCTATAGTGAGAGTAAATGAACAAGTGTTAGTCTCAAACAACCTCCAGTATACATTTGAGATGTCTACAGCTTGAGCGTTGTTTTGGTTGTGACTTTCAGTGTTTCATCTAGCATGTGGCGACTTGGTGAAAACTGTTCAGTTTACATCTGCCAATGTCCATTATTGGTCACTAAATGTGTAAATTCATGTTTGCAGGTATCACCCGCGTTGCCCATCTTATCAAGGTTGCTGTTCAATAATGATAAAGATGTATTAGCTGATTCTTGTTGGGCTTTGTCCTACCTATCTGATGGTCCGAATGAGAAGATACAGGCAGTCATTGATTCGGGCGTCTGTCGGAGATTAGTCGAATTACTGATGTAAGTATATTTTGTATGCGAGTAAATGGTCGGCGCTTGTTTTTCAGGGAATAATTTTCGAATTAAAAAAATTCATTAATTCCTCTCCATTTTTAGGCACAATCAGCACAGCGTTGTGTCAGCTGCCCTGCGAGCCGTCGGTAATATAGTGACAGGCGACGACATTCAGACTCAAGTGATATTAAACTGTTCTGCCTTACCCTGTCTCTCACACCTGCTAAGTAATTCTAAGGAATCGATTCGGAAAGAGGCATGCTGGACTATCTCAAATATAACAGCTGGAAATAGGGCACAAATTCAGGTAGGTTTCTGCTCTCTTGCAGTTGCAAATTTGAATAATCCTGTCAGTAAAGTGGTGATTTATGTTGGAGATGTCACACAATAAATACCTCGTCTCGTCTTCTGTTTTCAGGCCGTCATAGATGCCAATATTTTCCCTATCCTTATTGAAATACTAAGTAAAGGGGAATTCAAACCACGAAAGGAAGCAGCATGGGCTATCGTCAATGCCACATCAGGAGGTACACCTGAACAAATTAGGTAAATTATGCTATGAGATCAAATACATCTCTCTCAACAAGTCTTGCGGTTGTGTTTCTCTGCCTCTCATTGGATTTTCATGCTGAACTTAAATGATGTTACGAGTTTCAAAGAAGTTTGCGCAGGCATGGAAGAATGATACTGAATGTTGTTATTTAATCAAGTCCCAACGAATGTTGCCATGAACTGATCGTGAATGTTTGTTTTTTCTCTCCAGATATTTGGTTGAGCAAGGTTGTATTCCACCACTCTGTGATCTGCTGACGGTGATGGACAGCAAGATCATCCAGGTGGCGCTAAACGGACTGGAAAATATCTTACGATTGGGGAAACAGGATGCCAAAGAAAGTGGAACGAATAATCTATACGCTGTCAAAATTGAGGAGTGTTATGGTTGGTAGATTCAAGTAAAATTCGAGTTTGTGGCCTGGCTGATCTCAATTTAAGAGATTTCGTAATCTGATGACTGGCAACAGAGAACTATTCAGAATCCAAGCCAATTTTTAATGAAATAAGGTAGAAAAATCACCTTTCGGGGACATATTATAGTGAATAGCATCATAAATTTGTGTCTGATTTCTTTTTCAGGTCTGGATAAGATCGAGTATTTACAAAGTCATGAAAATAAGGAAATCTATGCGAAGAGTTATGATATGATAGAGACTTTCTTTGGTTCAGAAGACGAAGACCGTGAATTGCTCCCACGTACGGCAGAAGACGCCAATCAATTTGATTTTGGATCAGAATTGAATGCTCCTGTGGGCGGATATGAATTTGCATAGCTGGTCAAACATCTGGTCAAAACAGAGGGAAATGTTTCCCTGGACTGCTCACCGCTGCTACAAGTTTTTTCCTGCTGTGGGTGTCGATTTTCTATTTGCTTGAAATTTGGACACTGGCGATGTGAAGTAAAACTAAAGATGGCCGCTTTTACTGCCAATTGATAGTCCAGTTTAGGAAAGTTGCCCTTTACCCTGTGCACCATCTCAGCAGAAAATTTTTGTGAATTATGCTGATACTCTTTCATGTGCTTCCGAGAAAGGTGTGGAAAATGCACTGGAAAAGTAATAGACTTTCAACCAATTGGCTGTGGTGATATGTCCGCCTGGTGTCATGCAGCACTGTGCAAGCATACACTGACTTGAACGTTTTCTTCCCGTGCTCCATGCCAATGGTTGGTGCCCTTGAATTGAGCTGGGTACGGCACCTCACGAAGAAAATATTCCAATTATTTACAGGAAAACTCGACTAGAAAGACACACTGAAAAGGTTACTTGTTCTCATTTGACTAAACACTGACTGATACTGCCTTTTTTCAGTCCCTGGTGTCGGCAAGAATTGTTGGCCTGTTGGTATATTGTTGGTCAAGAGGCTGTTTGGTGGTCTTGGAGAGGAAAGTGATTGTTGAAGACGGATTTCAGCAAACACATGAAGATTTCCTTGTGTCACTTTATTGGGAAATTGATGATATGACATCAGAAGTATCAGTTCATGTAGGTTTCATTGCATGCAAGTCTTGAAAATCAGGTGAAAATTGTAATTTGAAATAATGAGTCCAGATACTGATAATACTTCGGAGATCTTCAGTCTTGTCATTCTGTTTTGTTGTAGAATATTTTCAATGACAGACTGCATTTAAACTTGGTCATTTGCATAGCTGTGTACATTTGTTCATATAGTTGGGTTGTGTAAAAAAATTGTGGAACGATATGCTTTGTTTTTGCCAAGGTATGGAGCCCTGGCATTCGATATAATTTAAATTCAATATGATTATCAATTCTGTGAGGACTGAGGGTACAAAGGCAGACAAAGTCATTACTAAAAGGTATTCAAACTTCCCCGATTCTATAAAAACTGGTTTTACATAGTTGTTGGTGCATTGGTGCAGAGTAGGTTCTCATGTGAAATCATTAAATTTTCATTTCTTGGTGGAGTTTTTTTTATCAAATCAAACCAGAATCTAACCTGCAATCATACATGTAGTTAGAGAGTTGCCTGAAATTACTCCCTTAGAAGGTTGGTCTAATTAGACTCGTATGTGACTTTCAGTTGTGCTGGTATCTTTTTGTCCTCAAGGAATTACGTGGATAACATGTTTTGAAGTTCGATACATGTTCCAATTGTGTGCACTAATGTTTTTTTACCAGTCATAAACAACACACCAACAGTTATTAGTATACCTGATGCAGATATCGAACTGGTTATTGTGATAAAAACTTTTGCAGTCCTTCATTATTGTGACAAATTGTGATTTGGCATTATTACCGTTACTGTACAAGGAAATTGTGACCAGACGGCACATGTTTGAATGTGTTTATTTTCATACAAGAATTTTTGATGTGGAAAGGAAGAAATAATTAAGGCCAAAAGTGACTCTCAGGTTTGTGGCAGCAGGTATTAAGGTAACTCGGTGTGTAGTTTTCTCGCATAGTACTGACTTATGATGCAAAATATTATGTCCATTTAAATTTGACCACCGCATTATCAAAGAGTTTAGATATGTTACTTTCATCATATTGGCAGCGGCAAACTGAGAACAAAAATGGGGTGCTGAAATGACGGTTCAGGTTATTGGGAAGTGCTTGGAATCAAAACCAGTCTCGACGAGTCCTGATGGAATGTTTTCTTCATCACCTGAATCTGGTCGGTTACTATTTTTCTGTGACCATGGCATATATATGCCAACAAGTGTCGCAATCATGTTTAAATTTGGGTTGTACAGAAAATCTGATTGGTCCTTTGCCAATTGCTTTGACGCTTAGAAATCCGCTGTGACCATTATAGTATTAATGGCCAAAGCCAGTTACTCTTAAGTAAGCATGTCTGAACTTTATAATGTACATAAATCCTCTATGAGGTGGTCAGATGTCATATTGAAATGAATAAAGTCATATTTCACGATACAAAAACCTGTGCTGGATACCTCGATGCCATCCTTTACATTACAAGTACCAGCAATCTACCATACAGTTGCAAACCTTGAATGGCAATGCATCGACTTGCATTGGTGGGATTAGTACTTGTATTGTGTGATGGCAGTACTGGGGTGAACAATTAGAAATCAGGTAAGAAAATTGGGGCATAAGTTGGATAGAAAACAAAAAATGTGGGGTGCAACTTGAAGCTGTTGCAAGTGGCTCTATTATATAAAGCAGAGTTTGCTTTTGACCAAAATGAAATTTGGTCTGCTCCTGCGTATTTCCGACTCTCCATTTGCTGTCACTGTATTAAAAGTTGTACATTGTAATTTATTAATGTTAATTTTGATGACAGATAAAGTATTTGGTGCATGTCTTGCGAAGAAAAGGCCTGCCTGAAAGTGTAACGGAGGTTGGTCTCAAACTGTTGTTGTCAAAAAATGAACTGATCATGAACGGAGTGGTATCAGTTCTGTCTACATGTATGTCTACTCTAGTTCCCCTGCTCAGGTACAGATACAAGTAAACTCCACACACATGTTTTCATTCTCCATGCACCTGAAAAGTTCTACAGTCTATTGAAGTCAACCATTGTAGCACCCTGATTTTTTTTTTTCAAAAGTAAATTGGGGTACTATGAACTGCAGCTGGTTGTTCTTGTTCATTCACACTGTATTTTTGCACCAATTACTCTTAGCATTTATGACAAGAAAAGAGGAGCAAATTTTGCCCATTTGCGGATGAGATATAGAACTACAATTCCCTTTATAATTCACAGAACACTGTATTTGTTTACAATATGTTATATTCACTGGTCTTTTCATTCTGGATGCTCTTACCCCATCAAAATTGATCGGAATAGTGAAGTCCCTGAAAAAATTAACAAATTATTTTGGTGCTTTTAGTTTAGAGTTTGGATTGGAAGCTTACATTGAATCTCATTCACTTCGTGCTCGACACTATTGCCTAGTATTTTTTGTGTCTTCCTCATGTCATGTTTTTTGTGGAATCTGTATTCATTGATCTTGTCATTTCAATGTGCTATCGGTAATATTTTTAACCTTTTCTTGTTGTTTTTCCAAAAACCACCGAATCCGTTACTAGGAAGTCACTACAGTTATTTGCTCCAAACATAACTAAAATATTACACTACAGAACAGGGTTTAAATTGTGTAACTTTTTCTGTTGATCACAATCATGGAATCAAATCTTTGAATGACATTCTGAAGCCTCTTTATAGTCTTTTTTATAGTTGATGACTTTTTTTGTTCATGGTGTTGTCTATATTCCAGCAAAGCATTTATCAAATAAGTATAAGAAATGGCAAACCCCTTCTTTGCAGACATTATCCCTAAACCAGCCCACATTGCAGAGTGCTTTGCGTGGTGAATGGTAGGCAAGGCCTACTCATAAATTTTGGACTTGTCTATTTTGGCAGTAGTTTCTGCAAGGCTCGTCACAGTTTATAGTCAACTTCTGAGACTGATTGATTTGGGTTCCTATACATGTACTACCAATTTTATAAGATCATTCAATATTTTCATCAGAAACTTTTTCGCTCCCTAATGGAAGGATTTAAATGTAATTATGTTACATATGACAGCCGATAATGGTTTCTCTTTGTGGCTTATGATGAGTACCACCGGTACATCGAGCATTTCCTGAAATGTCGAAGTGTTCTTCACTATACTGCGTTATTATGGTATTGGATCACATCTGTCATCCACAATTACTTGCGTTTCATCTCATTTACCTATGCTGTAGTTAAATCTTGAATATATATGCATTCTGCAGGGGAAAAACAGTGAAAATTTAGTGACCAACTGGTAAGTTTAATGAAAGTAATAGAAGTGAAAATGACATATATTAGTAAACTGTGAACCGGTTTATTTGCAAGCTTGTGTTTTTTTATGTAGTTTATTACAATACAAGAAGTAAACAGTTGGCCCAGGTTTGGATTTCATTGGTCTTACATTTAGGCCTTGTACATGTATGCATTATGCACACTACAGTAGGTCTTAAACCAATAAAACTGTCATTCTTAAGGTATTCGATGTGATTTTCACCTGTTTCATGGAAAGTCCACGTATTGGCTATGTCATTGAGGCAAAATTATAAAGTGACATTTTGACAAGTTGTTGCGGCCTCTGCCGGTTTATTGTCACTGGGGTCAATTCTGCCTCTCCTTAAAATTCATAGCACAGTTCTGTGTGATTTGGTGTTCAAAACATACATGTATAAACAGGTCTGGCCATCCTCGGAAACCTGCGTATTCCTGATACCATGAGTCTGCCTTCCCAATGCATTCGGACTTGGTATCACACAGTGCCATCTGGTCATTAGACTTGAAAACTCTAGTACCCATCCCGAGGCACAAGAAGTCAGAAATTTGAATGGGTATTTCTACAAATTGACATGGTAAACTGAAAATGGCCAGAGAGATGTTCTTATGTTACTCTTCTACGCATGTATCTGTCTTGAAAATACTCAAGTGTGGCCAGTGCTTTCTGGATGTATGTGGGCAGGGCTCAAATTTAAGCTTTGCAGTTGGTGCCCCACCCCCGCAAAGCCCTTCGTGTCCTCTTTAATCTTCCCCTGTGCCAAAATGTCTCTATCAAAATGGGTGCCCTTTTATTTGAATTTGTAGTTTTAAGGCCTTCGTGCGTATACCTGGGCCATCAATTTGGTGAATACAGGTTTGAGAATATGGCCAGACCTGTTGAACAGCGTGTTGTGAACTTGGTAATTATCGAGTCCAAGATTACACCGACACACTTTGTAAATAATCCATTTGTACAGATTTATAGATGCTCCAACATTTTTCAACAAAAGCAACAGTTCATGATTCACATTGATGACATTTGAAATTTCATTGATTCGTGTGAATTTAGTTGCAGTTCAATAAATTTGAAACAAATCATCCAAACTATGGTCTTGTCTCAATTTTGTGAGTTCAGTCTCTAGACTGCAATGAATGGAATCAGGAGGTTGTTGCATGGATTTGTAAGAATCATGGTTAGTGTACGTTTTCTGGTTCATTCCTAACTGCTGATTGAAAATATGTCTTGAGATCCAGCGATGAAGACATCTCTGATGTTGCCAGACAGCTAATGTCACAACTGCACGTATCATTGTGATGACATGAAATGGACCCTCGTCTAAAGACACAATCATCAAGGACAGTGTCACATTCATGAAGAACTTTCTCCTCCCAGAAGATCTGCATCACATTTTTGAAGGAAATTCTACTAGTCTTCCATACAATCGGATAACACAACCTTCAAACTTTTATAATGAAGCCGCAGGGGTATATAAAAGAGAACATTGCTTTATACCCACACGATGTCTTTAATGTAAAGAAGCAGCTAAACACAAGTGAAGACCAAAAGGTTCTCCAGGATGGTGTCGCATTGTGGAAGGCCTGTAACCTCCCATAAGATCAGAGACGTGGGACAGCAACCTCAATGAAGTCATCTGGACTAGGGTAGGGTGGAGGTCTATTTTCTCTGTAGATAAGTTCCAGAGAAAGTCTGTTGTTGTCTTCGATGTGACGGAAGGGGCTGCCACAATCTCCATGAGCAGAACACTGATGGAAAATCTCTGAGCAGACCACTAATGGAAAAATGTCATCACGATTTAGTGAACTCTACTTGACCATATCTGTTTAGATGTGACACGATCACATAAAACGGACACTTTTCTCAAGTTGATGATGGTCTGAAGACGAAATCCTCGAAGATGGTGATCTCAGATGACGTTCACCTCTCCCATGGGAGTAGAGACAGGACAAACTCGCAACTTCTATGAAGTAACCAGGTCTGGGCCAGGGCCAGGGGGTTGTCTTGAGATCCAGCGATGAAGACAATGTCTCTGATGTTCAGGTCGGCCAGACAGCTAATGTTACAACTACATGTATCATTATTTATGATAACATGAAATAGACACTCTTCTAAAGACACACTCGTCAAGGACAGTGTCACATTCATGAAGAACTTTCTCCTCCCACAGAAGATCTGCGTCACATTTTTGAAGAAAATTCTACTAGTCTTCCATACGAAATCCTCGAAGATGGTGATCTCAGATGACGTTCACCTCTCCCATGGGAGTAGAGACAGGACAAACTCGCAACTTCTATGAAGTAACCAGGTCTGGGCCAGGGCCAGGGGTGCAGCATAATGTCAGATTATTTTTTCCTGGAGATATTGCTAGGAAAAAGTCTGTTGTTATCTTCTTTGTGGAGAAAGAGGCTAATGCTCTCCATGAGCACACCACTGACGGAAAAGTGTCTTTATGTGACCATGTCTGTTTCGATATGACGGTGTCCATGCTTTCTTCTCAATGTCAACTGATGTCACAACCATCATAATTGAAGACAACATGAAACGGATTCTTATCTCATGTTTGGTTTTGAAAATGCCTTTATTTTCAAGTAGCGTGTCGGCTCCTCCCACCATTCATCACTATCAAAACAGAAAACTAGGATGACACTGATGGTGCTGGTGCTGGCAGTCTTTGGGAGAAGTTTCCAAACAAATTGTATGGCGACGGATTGGGATTGTGGTCCTGTAAAGGGCCATTAATTTAAAGATCTCAGGGAGTGCAAGGTAGGATTCCATGCGCTGGGGACACTCCATCCCAGGACATGTCAAACTGTTACACCTGCCATCTGTCAAGAACTTGGTTGCTATTTGCACTGGCACTAGGTTGTCCAATTCCCCATCGACTTGGTGTTAAGGCCAAGGAATATTAGATCCTTGGAGAGAGCCCACGAAGATTTTATAGCAAGATGGGAATCCATGGTCTTTGGGTACAACAGCCATGTACCTTTGTCGACAGGACTACTTTTACAGGGGGGACTAAATTTCCTCTGCATCAAAATGAGATAGGCTATTTACCCAGTAAGCTCTCACCAGGGTCACGGTGATCATGACTGTTGTCTTGGAACATCTATAATTATGTACATGTACACACATAAAAAAGAAGCCAATATGAATTCGCCAGTATGTACAATTTTTATTTTGTTAAATCCTTCATGTCTGAACATGATATACATGTATCATCATCAGATTTCCTAAAACATTGAAGTTATTTACAATTGACAGTCAAGAGTAGGGAGAGAGAATGTGGAGCAGATTACATTATGGAGAATCAGATTGCTGAATCAGCACTTTAATCACAGGGAAAGACTTGTCTTTATTTGGTCGCAGTACTAAAGATAATAGTTTTTGGGTTGCTTTATTCACAAAACAATCATGGGAGCAAGTGCTATGATAGTTTGGGACTACTTCCACGTTGATGGTACTCCAACATGTAACATATCTTTATTATCTGGGATCAGCAGAACTTAACATGTATTAAGTAGTTTTATATATTCTAGCCAAAATATTTCATTAACGCAGTGGTGCCTTAACTTGTAAGTGCAGAATCGTGTTCAGAACAGTCACAACTTAATTTCAATACCTTTAAACATGGTAAACAGCCTAATTTACTACCAGGAGATTCCCAAATCATTTATTGGTGGAAGCGTGGAGATCTAACCTATCTCCTTCAACAGTTTCGCTTATGTGTTTCATCAACCAACATTGTTTACAAACATAACATACATGTACATCACATAATGCATAGTGGATTCTAAGGGATGGATTATTTAAAACATTGAAGACCAGATTCATCTGTTCACAGTATTTACTATCCGCCCACAGGCAATCATTAATAAACATGGCTGGCTGCAGCAATTAATCACACCTGCGTGATGAAACTGAATTTTTGAACAAACAAACCTGGCCCTTGATTGGTATAACCTAATACTGAATGACAATTTGTTACGTTTGGACTGAAATGAAACATCAGTGCATAAGCACCAAAAACAAAACAAGAAACCAATTTGAACAACAATAATTCCGAACGAAACAAACCTATTTATGGGAACAAGGAATAACACCTTTTTTAAGCTTAAATACATCCAAGTTTATCTCATAATTTTTTAACATATTTTCAAAGGCAACATCAGTAATCCATCTTGTCCTCATGTTTCTACATAACTAGTCATAAAAAGGATTAATTAATTTTGATTACAAGGGGAAAACGCTGTCTGCTCCGAGAACAACACATTTAGGGGGGAAAGAAAAGGACAGAAACTACATGCAAATTGCACACAAAACTGCACATGGTACGCGATTCTTTCCCAGAAAGATTTTGTGATACGGACTCAGGCCCGGCCTGATGTTAGAAGTTGGAACAATACACAATATTTTCTCCCCCAAAATCAAAAGCAGAAAGCAAATGATACAAGCAAAAGCTGGATCTGAACACTGGTCTACAAGTGTCGTGTGTAACAGTCTTGAAAAGGTCTGGAATACATACTGCTGAGTGGAAACTGTCCATATAAAATCAGCATGAATATGTACACAATGGACACGACCAACCTCAGTACCATGTAGGCGGCTCTTAGGTTACGAAGATGACCCTACATTGCAAGGCAGACATTGAAAGGAAATGGGCATCAGGGGACACCACTTGACCATATATTCAGCTGAACTGACAGTGCTGCGTTGAGGCTTTTACCATTTCAAGTTGTTGGTTATACATATAGGTGCTATCGACATAAAGACTATAGAGGCATTGCCTACCCCTTTTGCAATCAGGATTAACCCTCAAGACTCCTTTCACAGACTGGTACACACTTCCAGTGTACTTAGATACACCCTGTAAAACCAAAGCTTGAATCTCTACAATATTTTACACAAAATGGAGTCACCAAAATAAATTATTTTACATTGTCTACATACATGTAGTAACGCATGAATAGTATAAAACTGCATCACAGTGCTTGCATTCAGTATAAAAAGAGGGCGCTTCTAAGTAATGCCTACTGCAGCGTATGATCAAATTTAAGGTTATGAGAAAAGATTTATCATGACTGATGGGAAATAGGACAAAACTCAAATATTTCCTGAAATTTCCCATTCATCAGCTCTTTTATCATTGTCTAATTAAATTTGATCACCCGCAGTGGACATTTGTCTAAGAAGTGAGTTTATAATACATTATTATGTTATGTTAGCATGCCAACGTATTCATGGCATATGATAACTACTAGATACATACCATCCAAGTCCGGTGACGACACCCTATTATAAGTCGGACTGATAGCAGTTCCACATCTGAGCATTTATTCAACCAAGCACACAACATATTTTTTCAGTGCAAACATTGCGATACCACTCCACACACTCATCACAAAACAATTCCTTCTGAAAAAGGAAATGAAATTCAACCCACACTGTCTTCAGGTCAGTTAGTTCAGAAGAATCTCCAGACATGGAATTAGATCTCAAATGATATTTGCCTCGGTGACAAAGACGTTTAATACTAAATGTCATTGCTCATCATCAGGATGTCAATTCAATTTTTTTTCAAAATACGCGCTAGTCCACTTTAGATTCTAAATGTGGCCCCTGCTCATTTTGTACATGTATTTGGCACAACATAGATACATGTAGATGCACACAGAATGCAGTGTTTGAAGATTTTTTATCATCGATCGAGCAGACACCCTTTTTCATCACTTGAATAATGCAACACAACTGGAAAGGGAAGAACGTGCATGTCTTCAAAGAAGTAGGCCTACACCAATAACAACACATCAACTATTCAACAACAATTTATGTGTACTTTCTGAATACATTTCCCACAAAAAAAACAGTGAAATGTACCGAGTCAAAGTGCTGGTGGCCAACACAGCTTCTTGGCAATACTTTTTCTAAATATTTTTTTTAACAGTGAACTTACACAATATCATTCATATACACATGAGAATTATGAGTCTTCTTCATTATGAACTGTTCAAACCTGTTAAATTCACAGTTATTTTTTGCAAGACTGAAATGTCACAAACTATGAAGCAAATGACCACATTCTAATAAACCGTTTTACCCACAAACAAGAAGAATACAATAATTTCAGGGCTAAAACAGAGAGGAAGGATGATACATTCTTCATTATCCACAGACATATTAAGGGAACACACAAGCTGAGTCATTACATCTGTACAACTTTGAAAATCATCAAACAGTCCTCATTTTCAACAAGCTTACCATTTTTGTATTGACAAGTGTGTGATGATTTGTCAAAGAAATGACCAAGTCATGGACCGTCAACTAACTTTCACATAGCCAGTACCAGTTTTTCTGGCACAGTCACCAAGAGTCCGACTCTCAGCCCAATGAGGGAACACTTTCAAAAGTTCAATACGATTTTGATCCATGACCTGATTACAGACGAATGACATCGTCAAACTTCTTCACAAAGACAACATGAACAACAACAATAACATGGAGGTTCTCCTAATACTAAAAACAAAAGACATCTCTGGAGTAAATCTCATTGGATAACCACTTAAACTTTGCTCAGCGACAAACTCAAAACAATTACGACCTTAAATCTTGTAACAGATTTGATCAAATTATTGACCTGGACTGACTTCTTTGCTTGTTCGAACTATAGGTAAGTTTTAAATCACTGAATCCATCGGCTGCTGAGCAACAAATGCCACTGAACAAAATTTGAAGGTTAGAATGGTGAGAAGACAACATTATTTATCACTGCCACGTGACTACACATACACTGGAGCGTCAGTTTCCGGATCGTGCAACTTTGTAGCATAGGGGTGGCCACCCTCATCGAAGAATCTCCGAAAAGTGAACTCAAAGAACGCATGCTCAGGATGCTTGCCGTTCTTCCACGTTAAATCCTTCGCCTTGAGATCATCCGGTTCCGACCCTGAATTATGCATCTCCACTGCATCAAAATTCGATGTGTCTGTGGGGTACTTTATCACTGGACTATACGGAGCTGTCTGCCGACGCAAACCCTCAAAGTTTATGTCCGCTTCATGGAAGAATCGGTGACTTTTGACTTCTGTAGATCCGTGGTTGCCAAGGCGTTCCTCCGGCCCACGGCACAACCGGAGGATAAGGTCCTTGGCTGATGAACAGAGATTTGATTCTGGTGGGATGTGTAGGTATTGTTCCCATTGTATTACCTGAAATGGCAGAAATAACATATCACAATAACTGGTATCAATGAATGGCAGTTTGAGCCAAGTCAACAAACTTACACACGACTGACGACATATTCATTGGATTAAGTCAGTTCAAAACAAACACCGAGCCATAACATCCACATTAAGGCTTACCTTATATTGTGTTTCTGCTGGTGTGTCAGCGTAGAATGGAGGATGGCCAACCAGCATCTCATAAAGAATCACACCAACACTCCACCAATCACAGCAAGCCGAGTAACCTGAAAATGTACAGAAAAATAAGTATTAGAATAAGATGAGAAAAGGAAATGTCAAACAATGAGAGACTAAAGACCACTGCGGATAAGGTGTGATCACAACAGATTCACATGTTTCTCACTTGGATGGGCTATTTTGCCTGCCCTTGAATGTACATGTTTATGTAGCTAGCAAGAATGTCTGTTTGAAAGGCTCATTCACAGAACATGGCAATAGAAGGATGAAGTGGTTTGCCAAAGATCACAGGTGATATGATCATTGTCAGGGTCGGAATCGAACTCACAACATTCGACAATGGTGACTGTTTTGGTTTCAATGCTGACTTACCTAACCGGAGCAGCACTTCCGGTGCGATATAGTTGGGTGTTCCAACCAAGGAATGTGCCAAGTAACGTTGCTCTTGTTGTTTTCGCCGCTCCAGTGGTTTCAGCTCCCCGTCGTCCCAAAGTTCATTTGGATCCATCGAATCTTGTCTGGCATGACCATCTAGAAGTAGATGAGACGCAGTGTTTGTATTATGCAGGGAGACATACTGATTTGAGTACAGCTGAGAGTATGAATTTACCGCTGAATCTGGGGGCGAAGATGTAAGACCTCGATCTTCAGTAGCTAACTTTATCATGATAGACCTGACCTCTACTCATTTTTCAGATTAGAAAGGCCACTGATCTGACTGTAAAACTATTCAGATTATGATGAAGAGCAATTTTTATCAAAGGAAACCAGTAGCTCACCTTTTTGATATACTTTAGAATTGTGCGTCCACCTGAACCCAGTGCATAAACCAAAGTCTGTGAGTTTAATATGTCCATCACGATCAATGAGAATATTGTCTGGCTTGATATCACGATGGATGAAACCCATCTTATGTACACTCTCGATTGCCACAACGAGTTCGGCAATGTAAAATCGAGCCAGTTGCTCTTCAAAGATCCCAAATTTTATGAGTAAACTCATCATATCCCCGCCAGGGATATAATCCATCACAAAGTATAAATTTCCAGCATCCTGAAACGAATAGTACAACTTGACGACCCATTCGTTGTCAGCCTCGGCTAAGATGTCGCGTTCCGCTTTCACATGCGCCACCTGGTTTCGTTTGAGGACATCACTTTTCCGCAACATTTTCATGGCATACAAATGCCCAGTATCCCGCTTTCGAACAAGAGAAACCTTACCGAATGCACCAACACCAAGAGTACTTATCGATTCAAACATGGCCTTATCCATTTTTGCACGTTTTAAACGAATATAGTTTGATTCTTTTTGATGTAACATTTTACGCATCTGACATTGTGCTTCCTCCGATAACCCAACCTTAGCCATTTCATTTTCTAATTGTATTCGTCTATTCAACCGTTGTTGATGAGACTTCAGCACATTTTCCATATGTTGTTCCATATAAAACTTAAATGCCTGCGGAGAATAATTTTTCACTTTGCATTCCCGTCTTTGCTCGTCTTTCCATTTTGCCTCTGGTTTCCGTTCCGGAATCGGGGAGGTACACCGATGTTTCACTACTCGTCCGTCATTGTCATCGAGAACACTGTCATTATCACTCACTGGGCCATTTCTATGCAGCGGAGAGGGGGGCAGTGGGGGTGGCAGTTCGGGGTCAGTGTCAGAATCTGGTGGGGGCGGTGCAGGGGCCTTGCGCCCTGGATAAGGTGGTGGGGGTTTATCTGGAATGTTATCTGAATTCGTAGACGGAGTGGAAACAGTGCTAGTTATTGACACAGGCGACTGGTTAGTTGCCCGTGAACATGGAGAGTTAGACCCAGATGGAGTATTTGAGATATCCAGGTTCAAGGAGTGAGGGGGCACAGCATGAGAATGGTGCGGAAGATCAGGCGGATGTCCATAGTTAGGTACTCGGTTCTGCTGATTCCTACTGATGTTTATTTGAACTGTTCGACCAGATGACTGCCCAACTGTTGGAGGACTTGGAAGAATGTTATGTCCTTGGCTAATATGGATCTGTACATTTCTCATGGGAGCTTGAGATGTCATTGACTGCGCTTGAGTAGTTGTGCCGATCTGCGCATGCAAGGATGTAGTGAAGCTAGTCGGAGTACTTGGTTGAGGACTTGGAGATGACAACGGGGTTGTACTGTTCGGCCGCATCGGAGCCATCGGTACTGTGGCTGTCTGCGGAATAGGCTTCTGTACCTCACGACTACGCACTGACTGTGTCACAATAGGTGCCTGCTTAGCACCCCAAGCCTGCATAGGGGACAAGTTAATCGACACTTGGTTCACCGGTGAAGGACTCCCTGTAACAGATCCTGATGCGCTCCGCATCATTTGAATATCATAACCACCATCGTAAGTCGGAGTTGACTGCTCTGACCGTGAATAATGTCCATAATTAACAGTTGGACTGTTACATACTGACGGACTGCTCCTCTGGGGATAAGGAGGCAGTGGAGGGGGCGGCTTGGAATATTTTACAGTAATGCGTCCAGATTTCGATGTGGTCCCTACACCTCCATTTTGTTGATTTTGCATAATCACAGGTTGATGTTGGAATGACACTGGACTAACTCCCCGCTGTGGAGTAACCGGACCAATACCCGGTTGTTGCTGTAATGTCGCCATTCCCTCCTTGGGAATAGGCGATGCATGTCGATACAGAGTTCTAGCATCCGGATGCATGAGAGGTGGAGGAGGAGGTGTTTGTCCCCGTGGTGGTGTTTGGGGTGGGAGGTGGTGAGTCCGTGGAGGTACAGGCGGTGGAGGAGTGGTAGCCCGCCCGTTTGGCGTAGATGACGAGGCATAATGTCCTGGGCCATGATCAACAGGCGTTATGTTCACACGTGGAGGATCACTTCCATTGATTCGTGGTTGTACTATTGGACTTTCAGATCGAATACTAGCACTATCTGACACCGGGCTGTTCTGCCTGTACTTCTCCTCAAAACTCGGCTTTCGTATAACTTTATTGCCATGGTATCCCGAAAATCCTGAAGAACAATAAGCAAGATGTAACAAGTTGTGCAACGAGAAGAAGAGAAACACTTTTTACAATGGTAAAGCAACAGCTTACCGTAAACCGGATTAGTCTACCTTTATGGTATCAATCAGGGTTACCTGTGGTGGTTCCCTCTCAAACTTCAACGACTTTCCTCAAACCCCTGTACCTACCTCCATGATTGACTGGTGACCTCACCGCCACTCCATTTTTACTCTCAGCCACGTAATGTTGCTGAATGAGGTCCATGGCTGCCTCAGTTCCATTGTCCCCGCAGATTTTTGTCGCTCGGATTGCAAGGTCCTGAAAATACATCAAAATAGGTACACATGAGACTATCGTTTTACCGTATTCATCTTTTATTGGACCAACAAGTTTGTTAGATATCGGGAGCTAAAATGGCCAAAGTTAATAAGGTCAGCCTATGCTGATTTGGATGCAGCATCTGCAACAGTGCAAGTCAAATTGATATTTTGGGACGAGACCTGAAAATAAAACAGATAAAAAACTAATGGTAAAAAATGTTTTCTTTTTTCATTGTTAAAATGAATAGTGTGCTCAGACTGATAACACATAAAATAGACCTGCAATTCAAAATCGTAATGATACTAGAATTTGTTTTGGACCTGAATGATACTTTTGATGCTATTCAATTTTATAATGTGTATCATCTTTATTTTGACACCCAGTATACTGCAAAATTCCTCTTGCTCATAATATTGTCTGTATTATCAAATCCTCAATGTTTGCTGTACGTTATCATGTTTACACACCACTTGTGATTTCTTATGGTGCCGTCGCATATGCAACCAGGCACAGAATTCCCATCATGTCCATTTCAAAGATGGCTGCATAGAGCCCAGAAAGTGGTCATGTCATGTTTTTAAACTAAAGCAGGATTTTCACCTCATTCCTCATAATATTATTTTTGTAGCATAGAGCATTGGCACTGGGACAAGCACAAGCCGGAAAAAATATGATCACGTTCAATATTTTCATTTTGTTATGAGTGAGCAGCGACATTCACACAAATATGCCCAACTTTTTAAAAGGAGTTACATGAATGGCTTGCCTGAGTAGGAATAATGGGTATTATTAAATGGAATGTTGAGCTTTCATCGAAATTTTATCAGGCCGATGACCAGGCACAGTTATTATGACTGCTTAGAGCAAGTCAACAATTACACTTATGTACACTATTATGAAATTGGCCAAAGAACCACATAGGGTCATTGAAATTATAAGCGAGTACCCTCTCACCTGTTTTAAATAAAGGTACTTGTCCAAAATTTTACTCTAAAATGTTTGACTTTTTTATAGAGCATCATCGTGCCTTGAGATTTTGATAGGTCCCGCCCCCCCCCCCCACAGGACAATTACAATCTCAAATCCCCATCCCCTTTTGCTGGTATATTTTCATCCCTATCCTCTATTGCATACTGCTGGTATGTTCTGTATGTAACAGGTTTCCGCAAGTCAAGTTTGGGGAAATACAACAATTACTGAATTAGGTATCTGATTACTGATTTATAAAGTAAGTGTGTCAAATCCAACAAATCTCAGCCATTCTTTATTGTCCATCCCAGCATTCCGTAAAAGACCACTCCCCACTCTTTGTACTGACACCTTGGTTGAATTAATGTATCTTTATTATGCAACAGATTTGGAACTTGCTATCTTTGATCTTTCGATTGATTTCTTTTGTTAGTTTCATTCCACTCAATCGTGATGTTATTTTCTCCAATCCCTAAAATTCAATCTATGTTCAGTAAAGTCCACATTCCTATCATTGGACATACAAGTATTATAACAAAACCACAATAGATGCCAAGTTTTAATTGTATGACCATACCATGTATTAGCTACCTAACAATGTGCCAAAATAGCCCAGTGTAGGTCTGTGTATAAGCAACTAGGCCTATGTAGGCCTTTACTCTGGCAGGCAGAACCAAGTGCTGCATTCCAAAGTATTAACCCCCCACAATCAAACGTGTGTTTGTCAAATTTTGAACTGAAATCTTGTCATTTGATTGGTGTCACTTGAGCGAAGAAAGCCAAGTGAAGAGACCATCTGTTAGGCCTACTCTGTCCATCCACTTTATACTAGGCCTACACAGCACTCATATCTTTATTTGTTACTTGTCAAATAGTAAACAGTCCAGCTACTGAAATATTGAAATGTACTTGATGATGCTTGACACGATTAAGGCCTACTGACTTTATCAAGTATCATGACCTCTTCGGATTTGATCAATATCTTCGGAATTTAACAAATGAGATTTCTGACAGCTTTATCATTCTAAAACATGATAGGTCTGTTGATGACGGCATTGCTGAATAAAAAACACTGTGTTTTAGCACAGGAATACATAGAAAGATTATGATGATGAATGGCCAAATGGGATCCAGGAGAGCACCTCATCCAACCAATTAGCAAATCAACTCATCATTGAGCATGATGCTAGCAATTCATCCCCACTGTCTCCCACCTGCTGGAATACAGATAGAGTTTTCTGAGTGATGAACATTTTAAGCATTATTTTTCATTGAAAACGTTTATTGGAGTTCTATAGGGAATCCAATGAAATATTAAGAGAAATGCGCTTCTCCTATGGTTTCAAACCATTACAAAGTCAGAAGAAGGAAGGAAATCTAAGGGGGGGGGGTCAATTGCAAGACAGCTGCACCTCCGGAACTGGTACATGACATGAGCCTACTCCCTGTACTCATGTCTAGAACTCTTCAATTCTTACATGCAAATCAAATACGAGAGGTAAAAATATTGACTGTAATGACACACAGCTTCTGAATTTCAAATATGTTTAGAATCTGTATGTTCTAAGAAAACACAGACATAAATATTTTGACATGGTATGCAATCGGCAAAACACACACACGCCAGCAAACAATTTGAGTCAGTCATCACCACCTGAGCAGTGCCATACACCTGAGGACTCCATTCAAGAGAATCCCACTAAAGGATAAATTATTACTGAGCAAAGATGCCCTCAACACAATAAACCACCGAAAGAATATGCCAGTATTTTTGGAAGTAATTTCAGTAGCTCGTTTGGGGTGTCCTTCCATCATTTGAACCAGGTAAAACTATGCAAGTAACAACTCATCAGTATACTTATATCACTACCTGTCCTGAAAGTCTGGCGCGGAATGCCTCTCAGTCTCATTCCCAAATGGTGAAGTGTTTGGTGCAAGTGTTTTACTTGCACTTGAACGCTATCAATTGCAGTAATTATGCACATGATACATGTTATCATAAAAAGAACAACACCATCATGTGATGTGGATGTCAAATTTTTCTACATATTCATACCCCACAGCGGACTGGTGCTGAAATTGTGTGATGCCAACACAGTGCACATTCTAAGTGATGTAAATAACAACAGATTTTGACTCATACCCTAAAGTTGGTTCTTCCCCACTCCTGTGTGCAAATCAAGGAGGTGATGCATGCCATTGCCTGCACCCCTTATTTAAGAAAATTGTTTGACAATAGACTTCCTTCTTCTTACATTATAGTCATCTACATGTAAAACATGATGCAAACTGACGTAAAAACACCCGCCCCCCCCCCCCCCCGGAGAGGGTAAAACTACATTTTTGTACCAAGACTAGACATATAGGTACGTAACACTGGTACACTGCACACATTCCAAAGCGACAGGAATAACGAATAACTGAGAGCACGAGGGAGCCAGCATCTGCAACAGTGGATCCAAGTGCACCTACAAATATGTTCAGTAATTGGTGCGGCATTGCAATTTGCTGTAGCTATTACTTCACTGCTGGAGGCGAATGTTGCCTCAGGAATCTCCGCATTCCTGGCAAGTGAAAAATAACTCACCGCTGTGACTTGATCAGGCGCATGGCAATTCTTGTGCAACTTTTAGTTTTAAAACCAGAGGGGATGCAACTTGAACATACTTATGTAAAGTATGTGCAAAGCTTTGGGTACATCTAACAGTGGGTTACTCCTGCTAAATTTTTTTGTGTGGCGAATGTGCCATTAAAAAGTTTGTTTAGAGGCAACATTGAATACCAAGCTGCGGAGCAACACTAAGCCAAAAGAAATAGTGCAAACATGGTGAAATTCTTTCTCAGACAAGTTAGAGCATTGCCATCTGGCCATCTGGACAACATTGTCCATATGAAGACAAATGCAGGTCATACATGGTTTGCAAAAACACACTGACACATGGAAATTACAAATCAGTTGTTTCAAATTCCACAGGCAACTGGAGTTTACCATGACATACAGACACGACAGATGTACTAATTATCAAAGAAATCGATTAAAACAATATCAAAATATATATGTCGCGGCAATTGGAAGACACGAACAACTTCAAGCAGATTGCTTGTTTCGAAATATCACTATCAGGGACATTAGGCTAGCAGACACGAACAACTTCAAGCATTGTCAAGTAAAACTTTCATGGTTAGCTCCCAGGGCAGTCAGGAGAAATTTGTACGTACGGGAGCGATCAGTTCAAATCCAAAATTGTGTGCATCCATGTTCATTATCATTTATATCTTGGTGACTGTTTACTAAAATTTGACCACTTCCCGCCACTCCCTATATTATATATTATACATTGCTTGAAATCTGTAGTCAACAAGTGAGTAATCGTATTCAATCACAAGCTACATGTTGCTTCAATATTACTGGGGGAAACTTACCGCATCATATCCGAGTGCCAACAACTGCTGTAATGTCTGCTGACCAACAGGCGATAAATCCAAATCCTGTCCGGCAGCATCGAAGCACGCTTCATCTTGATTCTTGAAAGGTTTAAGACTATTCCTGATTTCTGCTAAAGCTTTTTGTGTGTACACTATGCGAGTCATTCTATTTCCATTGCTACTATTATTTCTGTCTACCTTCTCCACAAGGTTAGGAGTGCTGTGAGACAGCTCCGTGCGAAGCTGGGCCTGGTCACTCTGTGCCTGGAGCTGATCTTGTGGGCTGCCTGATCGAACATGACTGAGACTGTCACGTATCGTTTCCAGCATATGCCGATTAGCACCAAGTAAGAGGGGTCTCCTACCTCGGTCACCAGGACCCTCCTTGCGAATCATGGGGAATCCTTAGCCTATTCATAGATAGTCCTTTTCTATTATAAAATGTTCACAGAATATTGTTATCCACTATCAATGTTCTCAGTCACTGTTCTCAGATGTGGTATCATCCTGAGTTTACCTCACATCATGACCTTGGAAATGTGCATTCCTGAGAATGATTGAAAATGTTGGCATTCTGAAGAAGAAAGGACATAAACTGTCAACAACTGGTAATATCAAAATAATACCTCCATGGTCCATGAAACATGGTCATCATGGGTATGAGATAGTGGTAGCGACATTTTTGTTTCCTCTAATCGACGAATTTGAAGAAGATTGTTTTGGCACTGACCAGTCACGCGTTTCATCTTGAACAAAGGATCGCTGTGTGTCAGGGCACTGTCCAAAGTCGGCTTGGGCCTTCTAACGTGTTTTGAGGGTAGCGTTCTGAGTGAGCGCATTTGATTTGTTTTGGCACTGTGATTGAGTGATTCGTCTTCTTCGAATTCATCTATCATGACATTTACGTCTATTCAATGTAAAAACAGTATCTAAGATACCACATAAGACGAAAACAAATATGACAAAAATATTTCAACACAGATCACACTGCGCCCAACCCCAAAAGAGGGCAAATACCCTAAACCAATACCCTAAAAGGGACTGCATTCTTCAGCCACTGACTGAGACGGCCATCTTGCTCGAATCATTCTGCACTATGAACATACATTGTATGTACGCTTAGTGTACACACATTTCGGTACGCGGGTATCCCATCGGATTAGTCTCTCAAACTCTGATCTGAAGGCAAAACAGCTTCATTTTTCACCGTCAAAACATATGTGAGACTTTATTCTATTACTTCTTGCTGTTTACAGCTGACTTTAACTCTAACTTACGTGAGAAACCGTGCTTATTTAGCCACTTTTGTACAACACAAAACACCGGAATGCGACTTTACGAAAATCCTATCGTTGGGAGAATTTGGATCGCGATCAGAATTGTTCTATCAAAAAAATAAATTATACCACTCATTAACGTAGAATATGATGTGTATCTGATATTTGTAGCGTCTGAATACTTGTTTTTGATCTGAGGACCACAGAAAACCATTGATTAGGAGAAAAATATTCTTAACGACAATGGCTTTACGACATTGAGTGTCTGAGGCATTCATCAATTGATTGACAGGTCCGGAACCGCCCATCAAGCCATAACTGCATTGTTGACATTCCATGGAAGGTCACATGGGTAAATCGAACAAAGGTAAACAGTCAGCACGTGGATATCAGTAGTAAATGGTTACGTGTTCGTATACAAATGTAAACAAAATTCATTTCTAATCCATATGTCCATGAATCTGAAAATATTTGGGGTTGCTTTCCGGTATTTTCGTGATTTCGTGCACTGCAATCGTCCCTCCCACCCTTCTGATAATGGTCCGAAGTGCCTTGTTCATTTCCACGCTTGCCGGGTAGCTAGTCTTTTGAAGCAGAGAAGAAAACTCTTGAGACGACCCCTAATTCACGCTTGTACGGCTAATGCGGAGGGGATCGTGCCAGTTTATAAATGTAAAGATAAACAACATGATGGCTTCCTCTGTACGTTTGTTCTCAAATTTCTGAAATAAAACGCATAAAATTAGTTGATCGAATATTTCAATGAAGTTGAAAACTATCTGTATCCGAAGATTAATCTATATTTATTCGGGAGAACACTTCAAATTGATATGGTGTGACCACAATTTTTATGTCATTGTCAAGTTAATTTTCATTACAGAATCCAACATCGTCAGGAACTGGGACAGCTGGGAGTCGAAGTAACAAGCTGAGTCGACTTCGTGAGCTTCAGCTGAGAAGGGTATGTTTAATTCAAATTCAATCACAAACTTTTGGCTGGCCTTTATTATAAGATCTTGTTTGTTTTATGTGACACATAGCTCCAAAGATATCTTATGATAATCATTCGAAATTAGATAAAAAAGTACAACCTTTCCTAAATGTAGATCCTCTTTTTCCAGAATGAAGCCAGGAAGCTGAATCACAAGGAAGTTGTGGAAGAAGATAGACGGAAGAATCTTCCCAAGAATCATGAAGCAAAGCGGAAGCGAGTTGAGTGGGAAGAGGAAGATGAGAAGAAAAGAAAGGTTTGTTTTTCAAATTGGCACAAAAATGTTTCTTTTTAAAAATCTTCCCACCTTAGCCCTTCAGTATTTCAATTCTTGATTTGTCTATCCTTTCTAGGAGGCCGTATCAAAGGGCGAAGATTATGACAGAGTGAAACTCCTGGATGTTGGTGCAGACCAGGCTGAACGTTGGGACAGAATGAAGAAGAAGAAGAATCCAGACATTGGATTTTCAGGTACGAACAAATGGTTAAACTGCCCTATACTCATTTGCTCTAAGGAAAAAATGGAAACCAATGAAAAGTCACCTAACTCTTTAGTCTTTGTTGTGTGGTTTGGAGAGAAACACTAATTTATGACAGCATTTCCTCAGTCAAAGAAAGCTTTAAACCTTTACCACTTTGGCCAGTCTCGTATTTTAGTTTTCAATCTCAACAACAGCTAATTTAATGTTTTGTTACGTTTGGATAAAGCAAATTTAGAACAGTTCACACAATATATTCATCACTTTGGGTGCATGTGCCACCTTTGTGAACAGTTTCATTATTCTTGTGAGGGCAATTTTTCTTGCAGACTATGAAGCAGCTACAGCCCGTCAGTACCAGAGATTGACGAAACAGATCAAACCGAATATGACAGACTATGAAATAGAAAGAGAGAAAAAGTAAGTTAAAACTTCCTCAATATTTACTCTCTTAATCTACTAAGACGTTGTATGGAAGTTACTCATGGTTGACTGACATCTTTACCCATTTATTTTCCATTGCAGAGGTGATGAAGCATTCTACCCAACTGTTGATACTTTGGTAGGGGGTCACAAGGACACGCCAGACGCCATTGACAGGATGGTTGGTGACCTGGAAAAACAGTAAGTCTCCGACCTGAATAACTGGTTAGAAACCTTTAGTTGATCTAAGTGTTGTGACTTCCTATGATTAAAAAACTCATTATGAACGCTGTTCTAAAGGTGAAACTTTTGTCCTAGAAGTATTTCCATAAACTGTGGATAGAAATTGTCTCGCTTTACAAATACTTTTCCCATTTTCAGGATTGACAAACGGAGCAAATTCAGTCGAAGGCGTGGCTTTGATGAGGAAGCTGATATCGACTACATCAATGAGAGAAACATGAGGTTCAACAAGAAACTGGAACGATTCTATGGAACATACACAACAGAGATAAAACAGAATCTTGAAAGAGGAACTGCTGTATAGATGTTCTGTGTGAACTTCAAACTCTACCCGAGTGGTATGGGAATTCAACTGAGCAACTCTGTCTGTGCTCAGAGAATTACGTTGTCCACACGGCAGACATTTCGATTATTTGATATTTGGGATAGTTAGTGCTATTTTGGACACATATGGGTCTTGATTTGCACTAAAACAATGTCCAGTTCATCACAAAATACTTCATATGTAGAAGTATTTCTATAAGTCTTATTATAAGAAGGATTTAGGCAGAACTTGCTGTGTCGACTGGTTTTCTCAAACCAGTCCTTTGTGAGCAACTTGTGTAAAAATTAAATAATCGATGGTGTTTATGTAATGTATATAAAGTACTGTAATAAATGAATTGGTAAATACTAATACATGATCCTTCATGTTATTTCATTAGTGACAGATCCACTAACTACGGTGACAGAAACTTAGACATCCAAATGTGACAGCCAAAAGCATTATCCGCAAGTCTGTCAGCCCTTGCCTGTTGGTCTGGGCATGAACTAGGTCCTTTGTTCTGAGAGTGAAGAAGTTTACAATTTTAATTTATATTTCATTTATTTACAAAAATAGAGTCATATAAACTGGTTATTCATTACATGGTAGGTTTCTTATAATGCTAATAAAGCAAACAATTATTTATAAATGTAAGTTGTAAAGGGCGATTTGTACATTGAAATATTAGTATGTAGGGCATGACTTGCTGTGCACGTCGCATGCCTGTCATGGGGACATGTGCAGGAAATGCATAGCATGTCACCTGCAGTGAAAGGGTTCAAAATAGGAAGATGGAAGAACAGTAGTGAAGCCGGCATGTGGGGCTACGAAAATCAGTCGGTTCACTTTTTTCCTATCGGCCTATTCCTTTTTCATACCCTGCTTGTGCAGTTGATTGGTGCCACTGTCCCATTCGCCCATGCAGGAAATTTGTCCAGGTGAAAGTATGCCATGCCCCAGGTGTTGACGCCCAGCGTTACAAGCAGAATGCAGAATATATTCATGACGATGCCAGCAATCATCTGAAATGGAAAGGGTTTGACTTTAGAGAGCCATCTGTTATAAATCGTATGATTCTACAGTTTACTTTTGGTGCCCATGGTGGTAAGACTTTGTCAAGGTTTGATTTTTCACTACAGTTTGATGGCTTGACCTTATGCATTCTTGGAAAAGGCACAATGTTTTCTTCATGTTGCCATCTTCTTCATACATACCATATCTTTGATGCGGATATTTCCATAGGCAAACACAATAGCATTTGGTGGTGTTGCTACTGGCAACATGAAAGCGAAGGATGCCGACACTGTTGTTGGCAACATGAGAATGAGTGGGTTCAGGCCGAGATTTTTTGCCTGAAAAAACAAATCGGGAATGTAACTTGAGCACACTCTCTTGCATGTGCCTCGCTCCTCAACAGAGTTAAAGGACACCAAGTATTTCCCGTTGATCTCCAAGGACCCTGAGATAAAATGACGCCTCTTTTGTAGGGACCATGACATATCTTACGCTTTCATAATGCAGGTTTCAGATCATGAAATTAGAAGAAAACCTTCAGCAAACTTCCCGCTTATGAAGTCTTTTTGGTGCAAATACTGAAAATCAAATGTTGAGGTGTTGAGATATTTACCAGTTCTGCTACTATGCCTAACATGAGTGAAGCAGTAGCTGTATTGCTGGTCACCTCTGTCAGGCAGGCAATGATAGTGCTGATGAGAAGGACAATCACTGGGGTTGGTAACACTTCAAGGGCCTGGAGCTGTTGGCCAACCCAGGCGGAGAGTCCAGACACCTGGAAAGGAGACAAGTTTGATCATCTTTGCCTACCATCGGATCACATCTCCATAGTTATTAGACTTCAGGTCTGTAAAAAGACACAGTACTTAGGTGGACCTGGATAAAGTGCAAAGTCGCATACAAATGACTGAAAACTAAATGTTTTAATACTACATGTAACTGTATGCAGCAGACTTCTGTATTTCATAACAGTGAGTTAGCCAATTCATCACTGTCAATTCTTCAAATTTCTTTTCTGTCAGAAAGATCCACACTCGGCAGTAATCTATGACTGTAGCTTGCCAATAAAAGTTGCCAAAGACTATACCTTGGACGATTCAGCTAAAGCAAATCCACCGCCAAGAAGGAGGACAATGTTCCATGGAAGTTTATGGGTGATGATCTCCCAATTCAGGAGATTTGGGACTGGCGCTTTCAAATATTTATCACCTGGTTAAAATAATTTAACAGAATTATTCTTTCATGAAACAATAGTTAGCTGGCCAAGTGCAACATCCGGAATGAGTCTAATACAAAATAGATTAGGTCAGCCAAATTCGATGATCAGTGTTGCCCTATGGAAACATACCTTAATCTGCCACCACAATATTTTAGATAGGGACGGACACTTTTACTGGGGGACATTTGAAATTGTAACACTGGTCTCTGGTACTTACGACAATTTGGGAGTTGTGAGGGAATCATGAAAAGAATGATTGCCACCCCGATTGCAGCAGTTGCATCAGAGACGTATCTGGAAAGCAAGATAGAGACACATTTTTAATGTGATCTCATCACAACCTTCTGGTTGTGACTTTGTCCTCATAAGACTACTTTGAATGAATGGAAAATAGAGATCAGTTCTTGACGGGTTAAAAGATGGCACAAGCCAGTCATGGGGAAATCAATCGGTAAGGTGAACTTTCCTTCAAACAAAATAAATTCCAATGCGTGAACATCATTGGACTGTGGACTATGCGTTTATCAAAATTTTCAAATGACACACAGATTCGCCGAGATCTCCTTCTAATTACATGTAATTCTAATCACCCTTTAACTTACCGTATCGTCTTGCATTCGTCAACCGGATCGGGGTGTTCGAAAATGGATGCCCATCCAGGAAATCCCGGCGATTTGAAAAACCACAACAATGCCAGGATAATAAAGAGGGTGAGGACCGTAATCTCCGCCGAACTGAAGATAAAATGTTGTGGAAGTGACATGAATCTGACATGTTTTGAGTGGTAAAGCCACAGTCCACAGTGATTGTTCTTTCCATCCATTATCCATTGTAGCCATGTAAGCTTACTTACTGAAATATCTGCACCACAGAATATCTTTTTATACACCTATTGGTCTCTACAGCCATGTTCAGACGGCAAACCCGCACCTGGTGGTAAAAGTTATCTATTTCGAGCTGCGGATTTTTTCCGAATGGCTTTGGAGACCCAGTCTGATGGAGAGCAACTGGTGTACATCGATAGAGAGAACAATCACAGGGGACGGTGGTAAAGCAAGCAAGTCTTGTAAGATGAGGTTGAGACTACAAGCCTAGCTCAAGCAAGACACCCTCAGTAAGTTTTATCACAACAAGCAACTGGCATAATACAATTTTTTTAACACAGTCAGAGAACCAAACTTCGTGAGCACTAACGGACACAAGACTGTTGATGACTGGTCGGGTATATTGCAGACAAGAAATGGTGTCGTCGTCTTACCTCCATCGACCAAGCTTTTTATATTCCGCTCTGAATATGGCTTTGACGGCTGATCCAGATTTCCTTTTGCAGCAATTCAAGAACGTCCTTTAAATACAACATGAATACATTAAATATATTTGCATCTTACCACATTGTATTCTTCCCATTCTCAAGCTTAACAAGTTTAGACTACACTTGGTCATGGCTATTGGTTCCATCCTATCTCCATGGTTCCATCATAGGATATGAGAAACTCGTGGGCCATTCTTGACGCCATCGTCTATAGATAACTGCCACAAGCAGGAAAACGCTTTTGTGAGTCCTTTACAATACGAAATCTTAAAACAGCGGTCTTACCCCCTGCATCCAATGAATAAGACAAGCAACCACATCCAGCCAAAAAGGAGTGAGATTATGGACACAGGGAAGCCAAAGGCCATCCAAGAGCTAAAGCTGATGCCATGTTCGTCACCGAACAACCTGTGAGAAAGGAACGAGAAACGCTCAATAAACCTGGGCTGAGTTGCTCACCGCATGGGCATTAGAGACAAACGCACGCATTACAGCACAACTATATCTCCTTCAGTAAATTTCATTTACAGAATAGCATAAGGACTTAACGCCAACGTTACTGATAACGCCGATTGAGCAACCGGGCTCTGATCGCAAAATCATTACAAAATTACTCAAGATTCACATCCATAAGTTCAGTTGTATTTCGAAATGATATCACCGGTCCCTCGCGGAACCGAAACCATTTTATTTAAGCTTTTAATGAGAGATACGTGTGACAATACGAACACATCAAGTTGTCCCTTGAGGACAAGATTCGGCGGTGTCCCTGTGAGCGTCGCGATGCCGCCACAGTTCGCCGCATAACACACACTGAGACTCATCATTTTGCTGATCTGCACGTATTGATCAACTTTCTTGCTACTTTCTGGAGCTTGGACGGTGCTGTTCCTGGAACAAGAAAAAGAGACATGATTATATATATCAGCATAACAGAATCCATCAAGTGAACAGTCTAGAAGGCGATGGTAATCCATTTTCGAAGGCCTGGTTACATGTAGGTGGACTGAAAGGAGAGAAGATATGCTCGAATTATATCTTCCTCGGCAACTTGACCGGACACGGAGTTAACCTCGATTTGAGAATTCGCATGGGAATGGTTTTTTTCCTACTTTCCGAATCAAGTAAAGACAGCCCAACCTGGGTACATGTAAAATGACGTTACTTCACATCATTATTATTGAACTTACTCTTCTTCATCAGGCGCGTAACCTCGGTTCTCTAAAGCTATTTCTCCCTCGTCGATTTCTGAAAAAAAGAAATAGCAAGCTCGCGCATACGGTGGCCCATTAGGGACATCATGTTTTTTTTTAGATTCAAATACGATTTTTTTTTCTCGAATTTTCTCCACGGAATTAAGTATTTTCTCCACGGAATTAAGTATTTTCTCCACGGAAATAAATACTTTTCTCCACGGAAATAACATTTATCTCCACGGAAATAACATTTATCTCCACGGAAATAAATACTTTTCTCCACGGAAATAAATACTTTTCTCCACGGAAATAACATTTATCTCCACGGAAATAACATTTATCTCCACGGAAATAAATACTTTTCTCCACGGAAATAAATACTTTTCTCCACGGAAATAACATTTATCTCCACGGAAATAAAATTTATCTCCACGGAAATAAATACTTTTCTCCACGGAAATAAATATTTTTCTCCACGGAAATAACATTTATCTCCACGGAAATAAATACTTTTCTCCACGGAAATAAATACTTTTCTCCACGGAAATAACATTTATCTCCACGGAAATAAATACTTTTCTCCACGGAAATAAATACTTTTCTCCACGGAAATAACATTTATCTCCACGGAAATAAATACTTTTCTCCACGGAAATAAATACTTTTCTCCACGGAAATAACATTTATCTCCACGGAAATAACATTTATCTCCACGGAAATAAATACTTTTCTCCACGGAAATAAATACTTTTCTCCACGGAATTAAGTATTTTCTCCGCGGAAATAACATTTATCTCCACGGAAATAAATACTTTTCTCCACGGAAATAAATACTTTTCTCCACGGAATTAAGTATTTTCTCCGCGGAAATAAATAATTGATTCCGCTGATATGATTGGTCCTGCATTTTAGAGGACGAGGTCAAGGTGAAACTATTAACCCTTAAACCCCAACCTTGCGGTAGGCTCGGGAACCAAGCTGTACAGGCGCTGCCCGCTGGAACACGAGGCCGCTTGTCAATCCCGTTTGACATTGTCAGATCTGACTATACGTGTATAGTGTTGGCATGAAGACTGTGGAAGATGTAAGTAACACGATGATTGTCAGATTTGATACGTTTTGAATCATAAAAATGCAGTTGGTAGCATCTTTGTAGAGTGGCCTAGTATCAGTGAAGAAAACGGTACGTGGAGACCCACTGCCGATGTTATGTATAGCTAGCTATCGCGCGCAGTAGCTAGCTATACATAACATCGGCAGTGGGTCTCCACGTACCGTTTTCTTCACTGATACTAGGCCACTCTACAAAGATGCTACCAACTGCATTTTTATGATTCAAAACGTATCAAATCTGACAATCATCGTGTTACTTACATCTTCCACAGTCTTCATGCCAACACTATACACGTATAGTCAGATCTGACAATGTCAAACGGGATTGACAAGCGGCCTCGTGTTCCAGCGGGCAGCGCCTGTACAGCTTGGTTCCCGAGCCTACCGCAAGGTTGGGGTTTAAGGGTTAATAGTTTCACCTTGACCTCGTCCTCTAAAATGCAGGACCAATCATATCAGCGGAATCAATTATTTATTTCCGCGGAGAAAATACTTAATTCCGTGGAGAAAAGTATTTATTTCCGTGGAGAAAAGTATTTATTTCCGTGGAGATAAATGTTATTTCCGCGGAGAAAATACTTAATTCCGTGGAGAAAAGTATTTATTTCCGTGGAGAAAAGTATTTATTTCCGTGGAGATAAATGTTATTTCCGCGGAGAAAATACTTAATTCCGTGGAGAAAAGTATTTATTTCCGTGGAGAAAAGTATTTATTTCCGTGGAGATAAATGTTATTTCCGCGGAGAAAATACTTAATTCCGTGGAGAAAAGTATTTATTTCCGTGGAGAAAAGTATTTATTTCCGTGGAGATAAATGTTATTTCCGTGGAGATAAATGTTATTTCCGTGGAGAAAAGTATTTATTTCCGTGGAGAAAAGTATTTATTTCCGTGGAGATAAATGTTATTTCCGTGGAGAAAAGTATTTATTTCCGTGGAGAAAAGTATTTATTTCCGTGGAGATAAATGTTATTTCCGTGGAGAAAAATATTTATTTCCGTGGAGAAAAGTATTTATTTCCGTGGAGATAAATGTTATTTCCGTGGAGATAAATGTTATTTCCGTGGAGAAAAGTATTTATTTCCGTGGAGAAAAGTATTTATTTCCGTGGAGATAAATGTTATTTCCGTGGAGAAAAGTATTTATTTCCGTGGAGAAAAGTATTTATTTCCGTGGAGATAAATGTTATTTCCGTGGAGAAAAATATTTATTTCCGTGGAGAAAAGTATTTATTTCCGTGGAGATAAATGTTATTTCCGTGGAGATAAATGTTATTTCCGTGGAGAAAAGTATTTATTTCCGTGGAGAAAAGTATTTATTTCCGTGGAGATAAATGTTATTTCCGTGGAGAAAATACTTAATTCCGTGGAGAAAAGTATTTATTTCCGTGGAGAAAAGTATTTATTTCCGTGGAGATAAATGTTATTTCCGTGGAGATAAATGTTATTTCCGTGGAGAAAAGTATTTATTTCCGTGGAGAAAAGTATTTATTTCCGTGGAGATAAATGTTATTTCCGTGGAGAAAAGTATTTATTTCCGTGGAGAAAAGTATTTATTTCCGTGGAGATAAATGTTATTTCCGTGGAGAAAAATATTTATTTCCGTGGAGAAAAGTATTTATTTCCGTGGAGATAAATGTTATTTCCGTGGAGATAAATGTTATTTCCGTGGAGAAAAGTATTTATTTCCGTGGAGAAAAGTATTTATTTCCGTGGAGATAAATGTTATTTCCGTGGAGAAAAGTATTTATTTCCGTGGAGAAAAGTATTTATTTCCGTGGAGATAAATGTTATTTCCGTGGAGAAAAATATTTATTTCCGTGGAGAAAAGTATTTATTTCCGTGGAGATAAATGTTATTTCCGTGGAGATAAATGTTATTTCCGTGGAGAAAAGTATTTATTTCCGTGGAGAAAAGTATTTATTTCCGTGGAGATAAATGTTATTTCCGTGGAGATAAATGTTATTTCCGTGGAGAAAAGTATTTATTTCCGTGGAGAAAATACTTAATTCCGTGGAGAAAATACTTAATTCCGTGGAGAAAATTCGAGAAAAAAAAATCGTATTTGAATCTAAAAAAAAACATGATGTCCCTAATGGGCCACCGTACGCGCAGGTGCACTACAGGAGTTGCAAAATATCGCAGTCCTGAGGACCAACCAACCTCGACAATAAACTCTGTCCACAGACTGCGATATTGCAATGGGATTTTTGTGAAGCAGTTTCGGGCATGGATTGCAAATTTCATGCAAGCCTACCGTTACATATCCGGCTCAAATGCACGGTTCATCACAGCTTAATGATTTGCATGGACCCTGTCGAAGGAGTCACAGTTCAGTTGGGCTGGAGACTATTTTCGTAAGAAAAACCAGCAGATCTCATTCCCAACTTGTCCCTTTTATCCGTCACAACGGCGGACACTTTTTAGGATTGACATATGAAACTGCCACTCCCAGTAATGATCCACAGGCACAATAGTCTCACCCTCATCGATAAGACTTGCATCAGGGCTTTCTTCGCCTTTTCTCATCTCGGTAACCACGGTAGTGACTATGGGGATCATCATGGCTGTAGTTGCCGTGTTACTGATCCACATGGATAGGAACCAAGTGGACGCCATGAAACCAAGCATAACCCTATAAGAAAACCAAACACTTGCAGATTAGGGTCATGGAAATTTACACTAAACTGTTCATTATTGTCAAGAAACAACAATTCGTTTGCTTTCCGGATTTGCAAATGGCCAATAGCGGTAAAAATGTTAGACACCACACTGCCTTCGTTTCAAAAGGTTGATATGGCTCTAAAAAATCTTTTTTTCAGTACACCAACTACAATCTAAAACGCCCATCAGGGGCATGCGTCCGTTGGCAACACGGAATGAAATATAAAAGGCCATGCATATGGGTGACATTCGACGCGTTAAACGCCTAATAGTATATTTCTGTGGCGAAGGGGCTTTAGGAGTGGTCGAGCCTAATGGCTAGTTGGTACAGCAGTCGCCTTTATTTCGTATGGCTTGTTGTAGCCTTAAAGAATGACAAGAAACTTGGTTTTACCATTGAGGGGTTGATCCAACAAGGAGGAGAACCCCGAGAGCAATCCGTTTGTGGAGGTTCCAGTGCTCCACGCAGACAGCCACCATCAGCCCGCCAATGAATAACATGATGGTGTCCTGGAAGATAAAGCTTAAGAATGTTATATTTTTAATACCAACAGTTAAAGCTTGGACGGGTATGCCAATATACAATGACGATGAGACATCACAAAGTCGTGCAATTTCATGGATACATGTTGTTGCTACCAAAGCTCCATTAACATGATCAAGTAACATCCCTCTTAACTTCATTGTCTCTTTTGATAGCGGACTTCTTCAGGGGAAAAGCGTCCTATAGCCCAATCGCAAATTATGTAGCTTGATTGATTTTAAGAGTCAGGGAGCCGAATAAATGCTTACATTGGTATAAAGGTGGCAGACCTTCGATGAGGGCATGATGTCAAGCAATGGTGCTGCGATGACTGGTATCAGTGATGTCACCGCAAGTGGGAGCGCTTCTGTCACCCAGTAGACGGCCATCACAGCCATCATGTAAGCACACCGCATTATCTGAAAGTAAAGTAAAGTGAAAGTAAAGTTCTATGTCTATAGCAAGTGTCCATAGTGTCTGTATCTATAGCAAGAGAACATGTGCAAATTATATTGCCACAATTTACATTCTCTATGAATGAAGACGTCATCCTTCTGTGCATTTCCGGACTATGCTCCAAACTTAATCAAAGAATTATTTTCGGACGATTCAACAGCCTTTCAGTTTCCTCAACCATGAAAGTCTGAAAGATCGTTGACTTCAAAACTATAGGCAAGCAAAGACAAGATTGATCGTTGGCACTGAACTATATTGAAAAGACCCGCCGGGAATATTGTATCACAGGCTGTTAACTGACAAGACGCATTCTCACAAAAATGAATCTTTTGTTGCATGAAGATGTACGATTTAATGTATACTCTCAATACATAGACCTTTAGATTTGTTGTGCTTTTTCACATATAACCCAGTCTATGATCTTGAGAAGAGTAAAGATTGACATTATATGGTATGACAGTTCTATTGAGCGAAATACCAGGTAAACGTTGAAAGAGGGATATCGTCTGGAAGACGCTCAAGTTCTCAAATTAAGTCTTAATTATCTTGAATGGGTATTGAATCGAATGCCGATGTTATCATTGATGTGAAAGACGCCATGCACCGTATAGCGTGAACTAAGTGATTAAGATTCTTTTACCAGGTGTTCTTTTTGATTAAGACTGATGTAAAGAACGGAAGGTTGTGACTGTCACTGAGATCGCCATATCTACTTACTGATGACTGCCATATTATAGGAAATGGTAGGAGTACTAGTGGCGTCAGAAGAATGATGTAGCTCCTCCAATACGCCAAGACATTCCGTCCCGTCGACTGCCCTGTCTCCTCCAGTTGCTCTTTCTCACCCGCTGCGTTGTCCGCCACCTCGTACTTGGACATTGTGCCGTATGACACTATGTCAGAGTCCGAGAGAGAAACTTCTTGGTATTTAGGTGCTTTCTGAAACTAAAATGAGTAAAACCCTGTAAAACCCTCGGGATGCGGCATAAGCATGATTGCACCTCACGCATAGTTTTAATGAACTGTATCTTTTGGTTTTTAAAGACCGGACTATAGGGCACGACACTGCGGGGTGAGCTGCAAGAACATGTATATCTTTCATGATGACACAGAATACATGGAATGGACAGAACATACCATTTTCCCTTGCGTTTGGTCTTTTAAAATACTATCCGATGAATACAGTGCGGTATACATTTTATAACTTTTAGTGTTGAACACTATTACAGGTGTTATCCGTCGTCAGTATTGGTACCGGTATAGCTGGGACTTCATAAATTCAGTGAATGAATTTCCGTCGGAAACCAGATGGTACAGTCATCTGCATTATTCATATTTTGATCACTTCACAGCCACGCTAGACTCCCATGCAGTCCATTTCGTCATCCTGATCATACCAGGCGACAGGACAAGGCCGGTCAACTGCGTCCGGAGTGTAATTCAAGCAAAGTCTGAGAACTTGATTGCTTCAACCACAAGCTGTTCATTTCCAAATGACAGCGATCACCAACAAATTTTGTCAGATACTACAAGGTCAATTAGATACTACTCTAACGTTAGTGTCGTAACAAGGTCTGGTTGTTCAAAACAAGTGTGTCACAAACTTGGTGTTAACTTGGCGTTATAACTTTACTTGGCGTTATCGCTTCCGATAACGCCAAGTTAAAGTTAACGCCCGCAAAGTTAATGAAAAGCTTCTTTTAAACAACTCAGCAAGCTCATGGGGTAAAAGCGATGGCCATTATAATGATCGCTTACCTTTCTTTGTCCCGCTAGTAGACAACTCTAGGTGAATCAGTCCAATGAGAGACGAAGAAGGGCCATACAGGCCTTGATAGTCAATATTGTAGTATATCAATATCACGTGTTATCAACAATCATGACAAATGGCCATTTCCAAAGCAGTGTCGTGTTATATTGTCCCCAGGGTAGAGCAGTTCAATGATCTGGCTTAGTACAAGACTAACATTTTGGTTCACTTGCAGGTCAGACATTCTTGTAGGCCTACCAGATGGCTGATATTTCAGATGTCTTTCAGCATGCTTGGGGAGAGATGGCAGTCGAAAACGGGAGTTTTTTAGAGTCCGAGTATTCCTTTACATTACTATTTCTTTATGGTTTCAGCGAGTCACCCTTTTCAATGCCATGACCCTTGGTGAAAATAATTTGAACTCGCTCCTCCAGCACCAGCCTGTCTCAAGAGGGCCCTTTTCAGTCTTATTCCTTTGTGGTATCAGCTAGAATTTCCACAGATGTAATACAAAGAGCCACCTGGTGGAAAGTTGGGGCCTCACTCCTGCAGTTCCACAATCTGAGCTCAAGTGAATTCTCTCAAAGTCATTTGGAAAGCTTTGAAGCCACAAAACGGATATAATAAATAACATTGAACACAAGATCTGCTATTTCCTGATTTACCAATTATCTATAAACATTTATTTCTCTTCTAATACTATATACACTTAATCAACAGCATAGGTAGGTGAGATCACAGTTTTATTTCACCATGAGCAACCTGAAAAATGTCAAAATTGTTGAAAGCCGGGAAGGTAGTACATGTTTCAATTACAGGTTTCTCCACAACCAAAACAAAATTCAATTAAAATCATTGTTGATTAAGATTAAACCTACCAAATTTGCAATGTCATCCAGATGAATCCAGAAGTGTGTAGTTAGGCCTAGTTCAACTATTTGCGACATTTTTCAGTGCATGGTGAGTGGAAAGCTAAATATCACATCAGGTACAAAATTTAACAAACAAACCTACAAACAAACATGAAGTCCTACTCAAAGGTAGCACTGGGTGTCAGTTATAATATCATTTCTTTCCCCATTTGGTGTGCAATAATGTTGTTCTTTCATTTCTTAGACTTAAACAATTATTCAATTGACACCCATACAACTGTTTGCATCAGGGATGCATCAGTTAACATGGTCAACCTTTAAGCTAAGGTAATGGAGCTTGATTCGACAGCAATGACAAAATACTCACATCCAGTCACTTAAAAGTTTTTACCGACTGTCACCCCTGATTGTTTTCTGGGATATTAGCCAACAAACACAACAGATTTTAGTACAACCAAAAAGCACAATAAAACACTCTGTCTGCAACAGAAATCTAAGAGAAACATAATCCTATTGCACAAGGTAATTAAATTTTTTCTACTCTACAAAATGAGGAGAAAATCTACAATGTAATTTCCACAATTATAGGCGTTCAAGCAGGAGGCAAAAGATTTTACTGTATTTGGTAGCGTTACGCAATTTTTGGAATGCTTCAGTGTTTATGACCTTCATTCTGGCACCTGAATCACAGTGCCAATAACATCAGTGACGAAAATTGTCCCAACTTTTCCAACTCATCATTCTCCACAACTAACAATACTTTCTAATACTGACAACAAAGTGAAATAGCTGTTGCAGCTAAGTGTAAGTCAACTGACTTTATATGGAAGGAATTATTCTAGCCTATCAGGAACCAGGCCATCAAAAAATGTCAATGAAGCAACTTTATGAAGCTAAGCAATGTCCTTAAAGTCTACTTCTAGGGCTTCTAGTGTATATACATATATGTCTTTTTACTTCCACACTGGGGATTTTTGCAGTCATATTCAACGATTGTTGCAGAGAAGGTCTCTTTTCACACTTTAAACTTCCTTGCTTCTTTGTGTATGGAACACACTGTCCTGTTTTGACATTGTGCCAGTGTGTGGGTATCTGAATTATTTGAAATATTTTATGCCTAATGTTTCTCTTTCTCAAGCTTTGTCCATTAGGTCTAGTAGATCATCCTCGTCTTGTCCATTATCATCTACAGTTAATTCTCCCATTATTCGATTAAGTTCATCACTTCGCTTTTTCTGAAATATAGATGTGCATTTTCTGTATCAAAGGAAAGACCAGCAAATCGGAAAATCAGAGAAGTGAGATGGTGAGATGCCGGTCGATGATGATAAAAGAGACTATCCGTCTGCTAGACGAACTCACGACTAGACCCAAGATAATAATAAGTGTAATGAATACCTTTGATGCATCTATCTTTATCACTTTTGATCCAGGATCTTCCACTAAAGTTGGACGGGTTGCTGCTGCTTCCCTGCAAAATGAAATACGTGTAAGCAAGATTTATAAGTAACAAATTTGTCATCAACCATAGCATGTAGCTAATAAAACACTGTATGGATCACAACAGAAACCCTTTGAATTATTAAGTAGTGGCTCAAGTGACAGCGGCAAGTCTTGTGTTCCAGTTTGGGCACTTACTCTTCTTCCGCGTCTGTGTTGAAGAGATTTACTCGGAACTCGGCCTTGCCACCCTTCTTTTGTCCTTTCCCGCCTCCACCACCAATCAGATGAGACAGGAGATCTAGCTGTGCTTTACTGTTTGGATTTGGATTATGAGAATCCTGCAATACATGTAGAAAATGTACATTAATAGTTTTTATCACTCAGTCAAGGAATACTATTAAACCTAAGCCTAAAAATATTAGCAATTTTTGGAATCAAAGATGTTCAAACTTTTATTGAAGAAATCTCTCCTGCGATTTTTGGAATATATTTTCGAATGTATGATGTTGTTATTAAAAAATTTGAATCTCTATCTCATTATCAAACATACCAGATCTGATCCTATGGTCGATGTGCTTCCTTTATATGCACTTATTACTGTGGCCTCAAGGGGTCTTGCTACGGAATACCTACAATTGGAAAAGGCATGTCATCCATATATCAATACCTACATCATGAGGTAGGAGACATAATGTACAAGTTTTCGTTATTGTAAGATAGCTTTTACAAGGCAAACCTGCTGTCACTGATGACTTGGAGGCCATAGGCAGAATTCAGGAATTTTCGTTCTTTTTCTACACGCAATGCCAAATCTCCCAAATACTGTTCATTTCATCAAAACAATGTCTTGAGGATGAAGAACTCCAGAATTTCTCTCTATGTTTGCACTGGACACCGCCAGATAGACAAGGTAGAATAAAAGGAACCCGGAGAAGACTGTTGACCTGGAAAGGACACGACAATAGCAAGATACAACAGCTATTTAGCAAGACAATGTAGACCTACATATTTGTTCCAAGTTTCGAGACGCGATCTCCCCTCATGTCAAATGATGGCTCCTTTGGAACATTGATATATTTTGTGTTGCATCTGAAGTTGGTTGTCTTCACTTGTTCACCATTGTTAAATATCCTGAAATATCAAGAAATATGTTCAGCACAGCTGTCTTGGTGTCAATAGTTAGGAGGATTTTTTATGGGGTTTCAAGACTAATACTAACTTGCTGACTGTAAAGAATTGGCATGGCATGTGCAACCAATACACCACTGTCTATTTGCCACCTTATAAATTAGAAGGGTGCTTTGACCCACTGACTGCATGCCCCATTGGCACTTGATCTATCTATAGCTTTAAAACCCAAGATCAGACAGGCCACTTGAATCTGTGAGCCACTCTCATGAGTTGATGATTACCTAATGGTCCCAGGGACCTCTGAGCTCCACGGCACTGGACCAAATGTGGGAATAGCAAATCTACCGTTTGAATTCTGAACTTTGTCCTTTAAAAATATTGACACCTAAAAAAGAAATTATGTATTTTCAAAAATGTTAATTATTTAAGAATAATTTGGTGATAATAATGCATTTTTTGGGTTTATTATTATCAATCAGTGGGGGCCAATCAACCAATCTTGGTCCCCCTCATTTATGAAATGCGGAAGTCCAAATTATCAGACTGAAGTAATAAATGATGCCTAACCTGTATACAGAATAATTTAGAATATGCAATTACATAACTAGCTTTCATACTTTTTCTCCCGCACAACCATAAAATAAAATGCCAGACGAATTTGAGGGTTCCCCAAATGCCATTTCCATTGTTTAGTTTCCTTAATTCTCTTGTGGCCATGGCGACTGTGCTGCGCAATTGTTCATTTCCATACAACAAGTCAGGCTATTTGAGTCTGGGACGAATTTCTTCCACAAATCAATGAAATACCTGTCAATTTTTATCGGAAGATTAATCGGTAGTGTAATCAATGTCAGCCTGTTGGCATTATTTGCCCACGATAAACACCAATCTGGTTATAACATTGTTTATTGGTTGCTTAGCGATGCTTTCCTGATTAACACGATCTCCCTGCGGCTCGATAAGACATGATTTGGTAAGAAATGTAATAAACTGATGCATTGTATATGATATTGATAAGCATAGCATGCCATGATTGGCCATGCTTTGGTAAAATAATTACTCTAGGGACACATCTAAAAAAAGACACACTCTGTCATAGGTCTCAATGAATTACTACATTACCTTGGCAACCAGTAAACAACGTACTGAAAAGCATTAAAGTTTCAGACATCTATCATGTTTAATGAATACCAATATGGCAATAGTCAGGGGAACGGCTCTCTCATGGGTTAATAGAACCCACTTTGTCTTAATTGTGCGTGGAGGATTGTTGAGTAAATACTTCAATTTAATGGACCAACTGCATTAGTTGCCAAGGTAAATAGACAGAACAGGCCGACTGTGATAGACTTTTCATTCTCATTCAACTGTATAGCGTGCTCATTCAGCACACCTCAGACCTGCAAACAAACGTATAGATTTGTATCTACGCAGATTATTTCCAGGGTTTCTGCCAGATAAGGGTATCCCCAGGCAGGAGCCCTGATTTATACAATACCACTTCTAAGACTTACTCGTATATGCATGTCTTGGAAAAAGTTTAGAAGTGTCTGTCGTACCAGCAGGAATTCGCCATGGGATAAGGCACCATAATTCTGGAAAATGTCAAACACAAGATATTATTTGCTGTAGTAAGTACAAAATGTACATCTGTAGCATCCAAACCCCAATTCAAAGAGCCTGCCTGCCATTCTTAAAAACAGCAAGCGCTCATTTTCCGATATAAACCTCTAATTATAGGGTTATTGATGCTAAATGTATCTGTATATAAAAGTGTTTCCATTTATTATTAATGGCGCACACCAATCATCTAAAAGCATAACACAATGCTCAATAATAGACCAACAATATTGCTAAGGTAAGAAGTAAATAATGCTGTTCTTTATATTCACTCAGTGGTTTTATCAATTCAGACCTTTATAGAATTTGGATTTGGATAAGAATACACCAAACCACATTATAGAACAGGTTTATCATCATACCGATGATATATTAGTCCATTGATTTAAAAAATTGGTTATTGAGAGGTGAAATACATGTACATGAAATAGGGCATAATCTTGCCGAAAGTATCAATTTTCGTAAATTATTTATGAACTTACGATACTTATAGTATATTGGTAGTTGTAAACTATTGACTGATTTGCAATCTATTTTCAGAACAAAACATCGATTAAAAGGACAATGGTCTAGCATAATGTTGCCAAGCAGGCTCATTTGGTAATTGGCAATCAATGGCTATGATATGACATGTATGACGTTATTCACTGCAATCATTTTTTAATTAGCATACTCAACTTAGCAAATAGAAAATTTGTGGAGGAAAACACCGCAACTTACTTGGAGCACAAGTCTGTACACATTATCCACTAGTTGTTTGGTAGGAGGGTTGTCCTCTACAAAGCTATGTATGGCATCCATGTGATTGAGAGTAACTAGGAGGATGTCTTTGGGTTGAAGACTGAGGGATACTTGGTACTTGAAAGCCATGGTCATGAGGTCATATAACTGCAATAGTAATAAAATATTTACAGTCGGTTCAAGAATTTATTGTTGGCTTGGACAGCAGTATATGCTGTGAATCAATTGTTTCTTCATTTTCTATCACCCGAGTGATAGTTTACACAGAAATACTTTGCTAGGAAGAAATGTCAGAACTGCAGTAAAAAGTAGGTGCTATACCGTACCTTATCCATGCTGGCTGCATTTAGCCTCATGATGGATGCATGTGCTAGCCTGTCAAACACAGTCCTCATCGCCTTTTTGGAATAGAGCTCCTGCGGTTTGAACAGCTCTTCCATAAACCGCTTGTTGAACATTGTGCCGACTATGTCATGGACAACTGGAAAAAATTGTCTTCAGTAAATTTATCATTTTAGTTGACTTGAGGAGTTGATCAAGTCTGACATGACCCAGTCAGTGTCCTTCCTGTGTATATTAGTAACCTGAAGGTGGCTAAATAAACCCCCTTGCTCCTCCTATTACTCCACCAGTAAAGATATATCATAACATGGTACTAATCTTTTCGGGGACAATTTTCGCCTACCTTTCTTAGCTTTTTCTTGAGGAATGTTTTGAGCACGCAATCTTTGGTCCAAAATGTACATCATCTCTCCTCCCAGGTTGATGAACAACAGTGGCAATGTCTTTAATGACATCTTAGCTATCAACAGATGTACACAAATAGAATAAATGTCGGCAAGAACACAGGCTTTGCAGCGATTTTTCACTACAAATTCCTAGAATATGTCAAAGTTTCCAGGAGGATTGTCGGCGTTGTTGTTACACATAAGCTTCGAACGAACTACCCGCCACAAAGGCCGTGTAAGTTTTGAGGGGGCATCTCAAAATTTGATCAAATCGAAATCGCGTAAAAGAGAATGCTCCATTGGTGTTAACAGAATATATCATTGTTTTGGTCAGCAATCAGTTCTTGCCACCTTGAAAGCGGTCACGGTTCCTTACGACTTGTACATTGTTCAATTGTTATTATGCTTTTGTCATTTGCCTTTGCCCCCCCCCCCATCCTTATCGACACTCGCAGTGCACCACCCTCCATCCCATGCCCCGCCCGCATGCGCACTGACCCAACATCTGATCCCTTGACACGCTTGCTCAAGCGGAGTCAGCAGTATCAACGTTGTGTTATTGTATTCCAAGTTTTGCATTATTCATATGTATGTACTTGCCAAATAAATGTTGTCATATCATAACCTTCGTCTCTTGTCCTTCGGTCAATAAGTGTGCGGATCACTCCCAACAAGTTCGATTAACACACTACACTATCTTCACGTGCAGCAATTTACGGTCAGCCTTTTCTGATTCCGCATGCCGGCCACTAATTCTAAGTTTTGTAGTAGATATTATATACTTGCCCAATAAAAGTTGCCATATCATCAGGCTTTGTCTCTTGTCCTTCCGTCTCTCAGCGTGGGGGACACTCTCGAAAAGTTAGATTTATGCACTTACCAAACGACACCAAATGCACCTTCCTCACCAAAATACCTCACGCCTGCGGACAGGGACGAAATAGCCCAGAGTCTGTACCGTAACTTAATTTGCATCCCGTTTCAATCCAAAACGACATATCATCAGCCTTTGTCTCTTGTCCCAGCTCAGCTAATTACAGCTATTAGCGGAGGATAAAAATATGACATGCAAATAAGATTTAAAGAAAGGTTTTTAAATGCGAAATGAATTCATCGTCTGCGGCTATAGTTGTAACTGAGGTGGCAGGTCTTCAGTCTTCACTCCAGTGACTGGGTGTATGAATTACACGACCAGGTTTTGATTTATAGATGGCAGATAAGAACTTATATTGAAAGGAAAGTCGTGTAACATTTACAAGTATGACTAGTATTTATGTCACTTGTATCTTAATGTCTCCTATTAATTGCCGATAAAGTATGTCGGCCGTTTAAGATGACATCAGCACTAAGCATGCTAAGTTTTTATGCCTGCCCACTCCAGGTACCTCCAGTGCTCCTCATGCCTAGTCTATATTTTGGTCGTGAACTGCATTTAACAGGAGAGGTCGTTCCCCGGCGAACTCGGCACGACCCTCCTGAAATCAGCAAAAAAAACCCTTCAATTTTCTCTTGTATCGCCCAATGAATTATCTTCAAATTTACAGGAAAGGTAGACTATGGTATACCAACTAAACGAGTGCAACTGATATTCACATATAAGAAGAAATTAAACCAAAAAACAAAAATGTATAACCCAGGCCGAGTTGGTTTTTTGTCCGGGCCGAGGCCGAGTTGGTAGGTCGAGTTGGCGTTAGGCCGAGATGGCCCGTATTCAAAAAGGCAAGTGGTGATGCCCGTTGTAGCCGGGAAAAGGGGAGAGATGGTACATTGTTAGTTCGTACACTAAAACGATAATTTTTAATCTGTCATTGACACTATACTGGATAAACCTGGTAGAGTGCAAAGTGTTGTTGAATGTCGTTCTACTTTGAACGATGAAATGGGGGTGGGGGGGGGGGGTTACATTCGGTGGTCTAATGCTATAAAAAGGACCAAAGTTTTCGCGAAGCCCCAAAAACGTCTACGAGAAGGATATTGGTGTCCAGTGCCGTAGTGGGACGACCGACCAACCTTCACACGCGATTATGTAAAGTGGTTAACTGATAATATTCCTAATCATAGGCCTATCTTCCAGGTCATTCCTGACCAGTATATTGTCCTATTAGTACAAAAAAGGTGATAATGATATACATATACACACACGTAATTATCAGGGCTTTAGCGGGGATGTTTACAACAGGTTGTGACAGTCGACGTCTGATAGAGTCAACCCTGCTCCGACAGTTTGATTTCAGTACATGTGGCGTCCCAGCAATTCAAAACGTTAGGACAGAGGCCCGTATAAATCACAATCAATATAAATTGTTCTGTTCGCTCTTCTTTCTTACCAACGGAGCATCGGACTGCGAATGCCATGTTGTCCTGCTCGGCGAAGAGAGGCTTAACGACAGGAGGGACACAATGGGTTAGAAACCTTGTGCAGGTGGCAGGCAGACGACACCTCCCCGGATCACGTAACAAGAAATTTCCAAAACATCTCCAGCCGTGGGATCAACATTTTCCGCACAGACTCCAAGTCGAAGACAAAATCCAGTCAGAGGACGTGTCTTCATTCGCAAGCCGATTGCGACCGAAATTAGACGGACTTCTTCACACGCACGGCGCTGTCCTCCTCAAAGGTCTTCCTATACAGTCTGTTGAGGATTTCTCTTGCTTTTACACGGGTTTGGGGTATGAGCTAATGACCTATGTTGGTGGGAGTGGTTTCAGACATTCAGTGGCTCCGAACGTGTTTACAGGGAGCGTGGACCCACCGGAATATACGGTTGAACCCCACAACGAAATGGCGTATCTTCCGTACTGGCCTCATTTGGTAAGTTGCGGATGATAACCTCTTCGTTTATTACTTTGCAGTTTAGAGTATGATTTAAGGAGAACCCACGTTCCATGTGGATATGGTACCTTCAATAATGAACTAGCAAAAGAACGAATGTAATAGTTGGTATACGTTTGTCTTTCTCTAAACAAGCACACCAGTTTCGAAGCACCTTTCGTCGTCAGGAGTCTATCTACAGGATTTTGCGAGTAGTATGGAGCCTCTAGTATCTGTATATTACCAAGATTTCCTGTTAAGATGAAGGAACTTCATTTGAAGGCAAAACCTAAATGTCTTCTTTTTCACCGAAGATCTTCTTCTACTGCGAAACCGAAGCAGAGCCTGGTTGCGGTGGAGAAAATGGTCTGACGGATGTGAGGACAGTTTACGACCAGCTTGATCCAGAGGTGAAGGAGAAATTCAACCGACTCGGTGTGCGATACTGGCGCTACTTTCCCGCGGAATCCAGGCCGAATTATCCTAGCTGGAGGGAGGTAAAGATTGTCCTCGTATACGAGGAAGTCATCCGTTACGAATGCGAATGATATTTTTGAAACATTGATTAAAGGACACGTCCATGGTATAGTTTCCTGTGATCGGATTTGACGATTTTCGTCCTCTGGTTCTGAAAGGGAGGAACATGAGGGTATCATGATGCTTAAATGAGGGACCTCTCTCTGGATCATCTCGTATTTTCAAGCATCAATTCATTCTTTTCAGTCGCTGAAGGTAGAGACTCGTGCTCAAGTGGAGGAAATGGTCACAAAAGCGGGGAATTCTGTGTCATGGGACGACGATGGGAGTCTCTGCTTCTGGACGGACCGGCCTGCCATATCTCCTCATTATCGAACTGGTAAGCTAAGAGTACGGACGGATTTCCGGTGTGAACTAATTTATTCGGACTTCCAATGCATAGTTCAGGTTCCCCTGACAGCTTAGAGTTACCAGCTCATTAGAAGTAACTGTTACTTTGCAGAAGAAATTTCTGAAGAATCAGATATACAGCGTGGGGTCACGGTATATAAATCCGTAGGACAATTGAGTTTAGGAATGGTGCGTGCAGCTGGACTGGCTTGAGATTGACGTAACCAGCGCTGGCATCGTTCATGTTCCATTATTCATTTCAGGTGAGATGCTCTGGTTTGGCCAGATCCCCGGGCAACATTGGACCTGTTTTGAAGACTACCCAGGTCTCTGGGACAAGTTGAAGCACCTGCCGGAGAAGCAGTTTCCATTCACCACACTCTACGGGGACGGCTCAGTCATCGAGTTAGACGTGATGGACCACTTACGAGAAGTCACGTGGAAGTGTACGAAAGGGAGCCAGTTGAAACAGAATGAGGTGTTGGTGTTCGATAACATGCTTTTTTCGCATTGTAAGATGGGCTTCACTGGCCCTCGGCTTAATAGGACCAGTATGGCTTGTTACAAGGCAACTTAGTAAGGTTGTAACTTTTGATCACAAAGAAGATTATCCGAATGTAGTCATCACTCGTATTGCAATCCTTTCGATGAAAGCAGAATAATTCAGTGTTAAAAAAAACGTTTATTTAATCTTGATTACGATACAAAGTATTGTACATGTACATTACATAGACACATATAGATAAATACAGTTGTACACGGAATTCAATTGTAACATGAATGTACATATTTTGATTTTGATAACCTGCACTATTCACAAGGCACATGATGGTAATACCACCGAGTCGGCCATGACCGATATTTACTTTTTTAGCAATCGGTACTGTGCTTCACCACTGTTGATTTCAAAGAAGTCATTCATTTGAGAGACCATCCTGTATTAAAGGGCCTGGGGTTTGCGACCTGCGCAAGTGAGATATTTCATTGTTGTTTGATACACAAAAGTGGACCTTCTTTACTACTGCATGAAATTTATCAAGTAGCAAGGCTGTATAGATGGCATCATTGTAGCACCAAGTGCTCACATCAGGCTGATTTGAACTTCTTACAAATCATATTGTCGATATTGCTCCATTTCCCTCCCACAGTTAACTCGACATACCACAACTGCCTTGAGTCCAATTTACATGTTTATTCTGTCCTTAAGGATATTAGAAAATAACTCATACGGTGTTTTCCTGGTCAGCAACTGGTTCAACATCACAGTTATTCACAACCTCCCTTGCCATAGGGTTGGCAATCACGTCAGACAAATCATCAAAATTCTCCAACTCATTAATCGGCACGATTGCCGTTTCGATTTTTGTTACATGTCCATTCTGAAGGTCCCTTTTGTCAGGGGCATCAATATTTACACAACTGCAACCATTGGGCCGAAGGTGTTTGTTATTCCTAGCTAAAGCTAGAGGATCTAACTGATCCAGCGTTCGGGGTGTTGGCTGTTCGTCTCTCTCACTATCTAAAGCGATGGTGTTGATATAAGCTTTTGGTTCCGAGAAATACGTCTTTTCTTCATCGCTTGAAAGATGGTCCTCGCCGAGGTATTCGCGAAGGAGTTCGCTTCTCATATGTCTGGAATGGAGACGAAAGTTTAAGGAAACTCTGTGATCAATTACATGTACCACACTAACTGTATTATTTCTGGTTCCGTAAAGTCGATCCCTACAGATCAAATATCTAAAATGCCTAAAAAAAGAAATGGTAAAAAAATGGCGGTCTAGAAGTTGAACTTTCATAGGCGGCAAGGAAAGACTGGCGTTTGAATGTCAAGAACTGTCTTTGATGAAGAATAAAACGGAATATTTTACTTACCTTTTGTCTATCAACCAGATATATGTTACTACGCTGATGACACCAACAGCCACCACGGCGCTCACAACTAGACCGATAACGAGCCCTACAAAGAGGAAAACGATAAAAAGTGAAATTTACAGCAATATGGAACTCGTGAGTCGTATACAAAGAGACGTGATGAAAAAATATATATGAGTCTCAGTCAGGGATGGGCAGACAGGCAACAAATTTGGTGGACAAACTCTTGTCTTGCTGGTATACTCAATCAAAACAAATTTAAACGAATTTCCATGATAACAAGTATCTCTCCTCGTTCCCATTTCCTGAACCATGTGGCTGTACCTTCGGATCCTTTAATAGAACCCTCTGAGCCAATCTGCAGTGGTGTTATTTTCTTGTTAAAAGGCAGATTTGGATCAAGACCAACGTGTTTTCTGTCTATAACAATCGACTCTAAAACGCATGTGGTTCACCTCCTGTCAAAGAATAAGTTTTCTGTCCCAGACGTACCTTTGAGAGTGTGATTAGAATGCTTGATGACATCTCCGGCGCCATGTGGGTGAAGTGGTAAATCAGTACCATTGGCGTCTAAGGTATGGATCTCGACGTTTGATGTTCCAGTAGACTTCCTTACGTCAGTTGGTAGTATCACATCACAGCTAGTCAAATGGACGTAAGACATGGCTGAAAAGCAAAAAAAGATGGATATTTGAAAACATTGAAAACCTAAAATGTGCTTTTGACCCCCCACCTTTAATCAGCAGTGGCAGGCCACTCCGGAACCTCCCAGAGCCGTTGAATCAAAGTGAAAATCAGAAGGTACAATGTAAATGTTAACAATATCCACAGTCTCCATCATATAGCAGACAACTCCCCATGTAGGGGTCAATATTTGCCACATCATTCTCCACCTCGTGACAAGCGAGGTACATGTAACATCAAACCATCAAGAAGCCATAAGAAAAAAGGACATATATGACGCTCCTTCTCAATGTCGAAATATGTAACATGTTATATGGTACGCGTCCCCCTGGAAATGAAGAGATAACTTCTATATCAAGCAGAATCCCCTTTTCACCCTTACCAGTGTATGTAATCTGATGCAAACCGACCCCAGTCTGATTGTTCCGATTGTAATCCGTCTTTAGACCAAGACCGATGTTGTAGGAGACATTGGGGGTCATCTGCATGGAGAGGTCGACGGACTGACCATCCTCGCAGGTCAGCTCGAGAGGCTTCCCTTCAAGATTCAGCACTACGTCCCGGGTGCAGATTTCCTCCGCGGGCGGGTAGACGAAGATTGCGCGGATAAGCTGGACCGCCGGGCTCGCCTTCAGGGACAGGGATACACTACAGTTGCAGTCTGATGTCAGTTTGGTGTTGGTGATAGCAACAGGGCTACGGTAGCAGGTTTCATATGGCGGCAGGTCTGAAACGACATCGAAAATGAGATGGATCACGGTAGCAGATCTGTATAGTGTTCACATACATTGTTACTGACTGCTGTTCAGCTCAACCCTCAAGCCAATTTACGACAGCCAGAACAACATAAACCTCTCCAATCTATGGTTGACACAATGAAAAACCATTCAGATGATTTTAAAGGTCAGACAACCAATTTCCATTTCACAAAAATGATTTGTAATCACATGTTGGTCACTGCAACAATACTGGGAAAGAAAAAGGTTCTTTTGATAACCGCGCAAGCAATCCTGAGCAAGTTATCACCTGCGCTCAATGGTTGTTTAAGTTATCGGAAAGGATGTTTTATGTTGCCGGCAAGTTGTGATGAGAATGGGAAAGGAGAAGTTCTTTCTTTTCTGCTGCATATGATCACAAAAGTGATTTCTTTCCGCAGTGGCCGCCGTCGCAACAATACCTACGCATATCTTTGACCTAAAGTTGCCCGGTTTGTACACCTTTACTCGTAGATACCAGGGTAATAATCTCATCATTAGTGTCAAAAGCCAGGTCGACACCATTCTTTAACGAATGTAATTCAGTTGCGCATATTTTGTTAATCATCGCTGGTTTTGATCATCGCTGATATAGAATCATCGGCGAGGTTACATGTACATGCACGTGCAAACGATTTTGTTTCTTGCCTCATCCGCTTTGGTGCAGGTAAATTGTGCCTCTTCTTCGCTGTTATTGCCCAAAACAAAAGCTAGGTAATAACGGTTACTTCGATATTACAAGAGTAAGGTTTCAGATGTTGTAGTCATTTGAATACGGAAACCTAAAAAAGGGTGGGCGCTAATATCTTTGATCTTCCTTACGAAGACTGGTAGCTATGGTAGCTAAAGAATATTATTGATAATGTCACATCATTCTGTCACCTGCGGTCGAGAAGGGTTTTGTTAGATGACAGCCCAGATGTAGGTGGTAGCGAATGCTACCACCTACAGCGTAGGTTGACTGTTTAAGTTATCGGAAGCCTTCGTAGCGAAGGAATGAACCAAGGCACCCTGGTCGAGATCCAGCCTTCGCCAAGGAGAGGGACCTCGAAACTTTGAACAAGTACCACTCGACTGCTCACAGACACGATCGCGGAGACATCTATGTATACTTAAGGGCTTGTAAGAATCTGACCCTGAACCTTATAAGATTCCGGCTAAGGATCTTTCAAGATTCTAAGTACGTGTCCGAAACTGGTGTCACTGAACTGTAAGCCGTGTTTATCAATATTGCAACAGACGGCTTGGAATAATTTGCTGACTGATTTCCCCAGCGGCTCTTTACGGCAAATGCGTCCTGTCGCTTAAGGTTTTCCCCAAAGGCTTTTGGTCATCCAACTATTATGCGTAGTATCAGGGCCCGTGGTGGTGTACTACGTCTGGCTGATCAGTAAACACGTTTGGACATTGTGACTAGATAGCTTTGTTATTCTTCGAGGTTTGTATTATCGCAGGCATAAGTTCCAATGTAGTCAGAAAGGACAGTCCAGTGGTCATCTTCGTCGTTAGTTAGGGAGGAAAATACAAATTTTAATGTCGCCGTTGTGTCTCCATAAAACCATCTCACCAACGCGCCTGATTAGTATTGGCGTACCCTGTTAACCAAAACTTGCCCAATGGACCGGGCTCTATTGCTGACATGTACACAGTGGTTTGGTTTGCCGCCAGCCAAAGACGATGTGAGTACACCTACCAGTTTCTCATAAAAGTCTTTTTTCTGAGACAATTTAATAGCGATAATGAAAAGGCTTTGAGCAAAATATCTAGGTAACAAAAGCCAAGCTTACTCGCCTACTCGTTCCTCACCATGAGAAAAAAATTCGTTCACAAGTTATAAGCTCACGTTAGCAAGAGGGGAGAAGACTCTCAGTAGCACGCGGTGTCGTAAGTCTTCCCTTTTTATCCTTGCTTTGTTCTGAACTTTCCTTTGGCTTTGCATATAACCTTTCGTATAAGGGACTGACTCTTTGAAATCATCCTTGGTAGTTCAGGTAAGTTAGAATGAAATGGTTTCATATTTCATAGCATTTCACTTTAGCATTCATCAAGAGACGACTAGTACAAAAACTAAAAATCCGAATGAAAAAATAATGCTATACAGACAGTGTCACCTACATGTAAAAGCATACTAAAGATGAGACCTAATATATAGTGCTGAGAGCTACTTGGTAGCGATGGATGTAACGCTACTGATGGTTTCCTTGCAACACAAAAGAAAGACGGGTTTGATCTTCCAATTTTATAAGGAACACTGTATTATCATGAAAAGGTCGTTACACCCAATTTAGAAAGATGACAGTTGTTTGAGTAATTTGTCCAAGGGGAACTCTGCCTCTGCTGGAGCTTACTCGTATAGAAAATCCAGCAACGTGTTTCTTATGATGGATCGTCGGATTTTGTCGCCTTTGCCATATCAGCATTCACGTGAACTACTCAAGTTCCTGTCATTTGACGTATATAAGATGTAATTATACGCAATCTCCTTAGTAGATTAGCTGGTGGTGACTGGTGTTCTAACCCAAGTTCGACCCCCTCATTCATAGTCACTGGCCTCATTACTAGCTTTATGTAGTACGTGTAGTCAGTTTCTGGTCCAAGGAACGACATGGCAGCTACCGTAGCACATAAATTATGATCTTCCCTGAAGTAATTTTGTCGATATCTACTTGATGCAAGCATTCAGCTTTGAAGTGTGCTTTCGTTCCACGTCGAATTCAATTGTAACATAAAAGTAACATTGCAGGCGCAATTAGATCAACACTAGACATTTCTCAGATTGGAGAAGAGTACACTTATTTTGGTCCCAATTTCATCCGGCGGAAATTTTGATAACGCACCGAAAAGTATTGTTGTTGCCAAGACTTCTTTGAAGGACGGATGCTAAGCAATATTCGTATATCATGTAGTAACACGACTACTCACCACATCTTTGCACGCTGCATAACTCCCAGCCTCCACTTCCATCCGTATAGCACCAAGGTTGACTCCTTCCGACCCCAAACTGGCCCCCCGAGAAATACCGGCAATAGTTCACATGCGCGGTCCAGTTGGTGGTGGAAGAAGGAAGCACGATGTCCCACCGCATGCAAGGCTTTCCCGAGGAGGTTGAGTTGTCTGTGCCTCTGTATTCAGCACCGAATATACTGCTGATGCAGGATTCCCGGTTTGTTGGGTTGTCTGGAAATATAAAAGGAGATGACACCTTATACATCGTAGAGGTGTTTGGCATTAGAAAGCACGCCATTACGTTCGTACCGGTGGAACATACACACGAGTTCAAAGTGAACTGTACCAACATGAATTGATGTACACACGAACTAACATCAGTTGCTGCAACAAGAAATAACACAGTTCTTGTTGCACGGAAGTTAAGGGCTGACGAGTGCGAGCTAACAAAACAGTCCATTAGTTCCACAAAGAGTTTAAAGCACGATCAGCAACATGAGCTGATATCAGTAGTTCCATCAAGCAGAAAACACAAGTTGTGTGTCACTGAAAGCAAGATTCTGGATTCGGTAACAACAACAATTCTACCATCATGACGCGTCAAAGTATATCCGTTCAAACTGGAAAGCCAACACGGTTTGTCACAGTACCAAAGGCATACGGCTTTTCTTGGAGAAAAAAAAATCTACTTGTACAGTATATATAAGAATGGGTTAACGTGATATGTATCAACACTGCCAATAACTTTCTCGCAGAAACTTGAAAAATCTTAGCTGAGTGATTTACGAGGAAATGTTCATATTAATCATCTTCACATCGTATTGATCTTGCTTTCACTTCCCGTTAGGAACAGGAACAGTTCATTAAGCAAATAGTCAGGACGTCGCTGTTGATTACATTTCAGTCAGCATTTGTCTTCTGTAATGTCTGACAACGGTACAGACAATCAATTATTGAGGTAAATCGTAAAATGAAAGGCAAATCTCAGAATAGAGAGGGGGAATTTGAAATTTCAGACACGATATCAAGTCTTTCTCCACTATCGGTCTCAGACCAATCCGTGTGTGAGAATGCATAGAAAAATATGTTCTAAGCAAGATACAATGTATAATATCAGATAAATACAGACAACCTGAGCAGACACAGCGATTAACAGTAAATCACAGGCACTGAAACGAGCGTTCTGTAGGAAGACTGCCATTAAAGGCACGGTGCACGGTTTGTTTTAATAATGATGCCCTATACAAGACGGAACATACACGTGAGGACATCTACGTGATCGTTTATGACATCGTGGTTAACTATTTCAAGACGAAATAGCATATTTCGGCAGAATCTTTCTATGAATTGATGACATTGATTTTGTTAAATCGCACATGCATAACAAAAAATTCAAATTATAAATGTTAGAGAAGATTTTGCTTACATTGTATATTATTCATCACTCTTTGCAATAAACATCCAATTTGTCATATCAATTTACATTGTGTTCAAATGTGTTTTAATTGTGTTTACTTTAATAAATGATCGAATCAGTCATGATTTATTTATGGAGAAATAATGATATGGGCAATCGCATCACGAAATCGTTATGTTTAGGGTACAGATATTCTGCCTTGATCGTTATTTTTCGACATGGCACGTTTGTGGCCAAAAACAGAAAATCGGTGAATGAAATTGGGTGGCCTGGTTTGGCTATGTCAGATGTGATAAAAAGAATCCTTAAAAGGGCGTACGAATGTGAATAGTTCCGATGTAGGCTGTGAGATAGCAGAAACGTTGACTTCGTGACTGTCCAATAAAATGATAGTTCACAGCCATTCATCTTGCGAACTCGCAAATTCCACATTGCCCGCTGCTCACCTTCGTTTGCTTCAAGCTGGAACAATTTAGAAAGTTGTTGTCATTACTTGGTTTGTCTTGAGGATTTTCTGAGCGAGATTTTAATCATTAAAATTACTTTTACCACACGACGTAAGCTCTTCCTGAGCTCAAACCTTTTCTAAAATCTCAGGTTGAACTTTGAAAAGGTTTACGACATCTTTGACACTGACGTCAGACGCGCTGTGCGGATTTCTTGATATAAACCCTTCCTCAGCTCAATTCTTCTCAGGAACCTCACGCGCAAGCATCTGAAGATCGTTGACTTTGACATACTGTCACTTTGAGAGGATTTCTCCACAGCGGAAATCCCCGCTGAGCCAAAGACATCCTAGAGAGTCGCGGCACGACTCGACATCACCAACGGTCTATAAAGGACCAAATAACGAAGCCAATTCCCGAAGTAGCCAATTACACTGGGAAAGCACGTACTTTTGCACACCACCTTCTCATGTCTGTCATCTGTTAAGTTCGTGACTGGCGCAAATCGTACAGTACCTCAGAAGTCCATATTCATTTCTCTGCAATTTATCAAGGAGTTCATATCATTTCTCTGCAATTTGTCGAAGTAATGTATTTGTCTCATCTAAGCCATTCTTTGATGTACATGGCTGGATTGGTACCATTAAATCTCATGTTATTGGCTGGACGGGGAGTGTGTGAGCATATGAATGGCATCCATTTGTTGAAGTTGGAGATCGGGGGAATATTGGGAAACTGGAATTTATTTGTTGACTGAGGCGAGACTTTTTTCATAACTTTGTTAGCGTGCTTTTCCATCCTAGGACAAGCTGAGGAGGGTGGAATAAAAATATTAAAAAATATTTGCTCTCACGAAAGACTTCTTTTTTTATTTTGAAAATTTTTCAGAATTAGAACTTAGGAAAAAATTCTGAGTCAGGATATTTAAGATTGTACATTTAGAGACTGTCATTTTCCTTACAGAGTGAATGAGCAATCATTTTTTTGCACAGATACTCGTCATGAAGTCAGTAAATATCGTCATCAGTCAATCTATGTGCTTTAAATATTTATATATTTGCATGTCACTACCTCTTGCAGTCTAATACTCCTGTCTGTCAATTTCAAATAGGGAAGAAGCGAACCGTTACGCAAATTATGGTAATCATGTCACGGTCCGTAATAACGATCTAGCTGATCTCATAGAGACGACTTAATGTGAGGGAGAAAGTGACACGAGATTTCATTTAATGGATGGATGGGCTCTCCTTTAGTGATGAGACTGGTGACCTTCCATGACAGAATGCGCGCGAGATTGGCAGGGTCACTGGTAATAGCGAGATGACGAAACCTTTATTCAATATGGTACATTAAAAACTAAGGACTATCATTTTGTTTGATTGATTGGGACTTAGGGAAACCAGCCTTGGCTGGTTAGTCTAAAATTGGGACTACTCGATGAGACATATGACGAGGAGGTGATAGTCATTTCAACACCAGGCAAGTTCGTAGTAAAAAGCCAAGGTCTCCACGCCTGGTAAAATATCATAGTCCAGAAAACTTGGTATGTGTATATCTTGTGAAATCATATACTAACTGTTATCGCTGGCTTGTATGTTTATATAGGTGTAGATGAGAAGTCACATCACGTCACCCAAATGACTCTAGCTAGACAAGTTAATGAGACATGACATCTTGAGACGAATCCGTAATGATCATGTCGATGTAGAGCGTGTATCGGTATCTCTCCTTATCATCGGCGGAGTAGGAAATTGTATGATGAAAAAGGCAGGGGCAACGCAGCAAATGCGCCCTTGCGGGCTCGTCACCGTTGTATTTCCAGAGTTTATTTGCCAGTAGAGTGTCTCACTGATAACTGCTCGCCCTGGTATCCACGCAGTCGGAATCAGGTGTTCTATCTGTTATCCCTATGATGTGTGGGCAATAAGAATGGAATAATGGATGCTCCGGACACCATGAATTATCGGCCATCATGTCAAGCAGATTCGGCTATTACTTGTATAAGTGGCACCATGAAGGAATTAACAGTCATACATACCATCCGATGACGAAACGTCAGATACCCTTGCTAATATGGCTAATCGTGAATAATCTCGCCGCGCTGATAGCCCATCGCGAGTGACCAAAATCAGGGGTTCTGCCGACAGTCATGCCGATGACATGTGGGCAATTACTAGTAGAATGGAAATGAAAATGATGGATGCTCCAGGGACCATGAGTTATCGGCCAAGGATCACGTCATGCAAATTCAAATGAGAGGCAAACGATTGTAGAGGCAGATAAATCGTCTATGCGAAATGCGAAATGCGAAATTACAATGGGATGCCTTGGGAAATCTTCATCATCCTGGACTAATGCAGCGTTCGGGTCTATTGGGATTCTGGTGAATCACGTAATGCGGTCGTGATTGGTAGTCTGTTCCCATGTGACGATGTGGACATAATTTTGGCCAGTTGGGTACAAATGAATGTATCATATACAGTATCCCATTTGTTGGTCGCATCTCGGAACTATGTTTGCGGTCACGTTTTCAACTGCTGCATAAAAGATTAAAAAGAAGCCACACTTTGGACATTTAAGCCACGAGGGGCGGCATTATAGGCCAAGAAATCACTCACAAGCAAAATGGATTTTTTTGTTTGACCACGGCAGAAGTCATGGTATCAATCTCTAGCATTGCTATGGACGGCTTAACCATGAGATGACGTATCGGTTTATGACAATTGCTGGATCATATCTGACTTATCCGACACCCGGGTAACAATAGTAGCACGACACTGATAGATTGTTGAGGCTATGCTAAGAATCGATGACTCTTTTATGGACGTAAACGTTCATATATGGTTTACTGGCCATGTTATTCTTCACAGCATTTTCTTTCGTTGGCGGATATGGTGTCGGTCTCGGTTTTTGGTCTCCTGGCTCTACTTTCGACATTCCCAATTTCCCAACGTTCTGGGGTAAATGGTGTCGACGGAAATTGGACCAAGTCGTGTTAGTGAAACTCCCCGATATAGTGTTGTTGGGGAATGTATAAATAGAAATTGTATCAGCATCTTAAATTAAAGGACACCATGGCTTCATCTTGTAAGCAGTTTTAGAAGAAATCAATGTAAGTGCATTGGTTGTTCTCTGATAAACACTTTGAGGTGTGGATGTGACATTTGTCTCGGAGCAAAGGATGATCACTTGTCAATAATCTGCTCGGCGATCTCGGGCAAACTAATGGTGGCAAATGATCCAACGTGTGACCCTAAGTAGCCAAACGGCTCCATTCTTTTGATAGATCAGCGGGACAAAAGCCTTTCATTCTAAAGCAATATGATATTTCGTCTTCGGTTTAAACCACAGCGTTTGTGTATATACATGTACATGCATACAATGGGGATGTCACTAAATTCCATATTGATTATTCCGATTAAAATCAAAGCAATACCTCTTGACATCTATTGATTTCACTTAGAATCCTTAACAGTATACGCCACGAGATTCATGCAATGAATTATGTTATACACACGTATCATCTTACATTGCTGTTAGAGGGATTTTGAGTTGGAATTATCAAGCCAATCATCGAGAATGTCTCTGGATGAAAATCTGAGTTGATTAGGGCGAATAATGTCGTCCGTTTGGGCTTACCAGTTCGGAGTGTAGGATACTTTTTGATGATAAATTATAGAGGATTAACACTGGGGACCAATTGTTTTCATTGACGCCATCTTAAAATAAATTTTTTTGTTCTGTAGAAACCGTCCTAACCACGTGACTAATACACCCGTCAACATGGTCAAAGCGAATCAGCGTTCTGTCGCAGACGATAATCAAAAATAATGACCCGTTTCCCTCGCCGAGGCAATTTAATGGATTTTGGGTGACTTGGCGTTGGAGTTGACAGATTTTGCCAACTGGCGATGACAGTCTATGTCGACAGCTGACTGGTTCATTAAAAACCGAGTACGCTTCGTTTGGCGAGAAGATGGGGTCGTGAAGGTTACTCGACCAGCGGCCATCTGCTTGAATGATTCGTCCCCGAGGCAAATAGCGTTCATGACTTTGGTTCCTGTATGATTGTAAACACTGGCCTGAGCCACCTTTTTCAACAGCTATACGTGGCATGGTCAAGTGCAATTCGTATGCGATTGAGAAACCCATTTCATTTCAACGTTTTCTGAAAACAGAACAGCGGAAGAACTGGCTCGTATAGTAAAGGCGGCCCAATTCCACACTTTCTTTTCCATTACGACCGGGGACGATTGAAAATAATGTCATCAACGACACTGCCGTCATCTCTAATGTAATCGGGGGACTCTTCTCGGGAATGGCACACTCATAACTATGATGAATGGGTGCTTTTAAGTCATGTACCTTTTATCACCTTCGTCGTCATAACGAAGGGTGAATCACGGAAGCCATTGGAGTTAAGAAATGTGGTATGATCGATTAGTGAGATTGGTGAAGGCACAGTGTTAAAGATTGGAGAAGCGTTCTAATTTTCGCGAATCGAGGTTATTTGCAAATTCCGCGAAATGAAAGCTCCCGCGAAAATTTGGCAGATGGATATGCTACACTGAGAAAATCAGTGCTAAAGACGATATTTGCGTTGCCACCGTTATTATGCTCACATTTGGAGCTCATGTTATCAAAGACTTGAAGCACGTTGCATTTCGCCATATGCCTAGATATGAAAAAAACAATCACTTTTCCTGAAAGGTATGCCCCTGAACACAGTAAAAATGGGCCTCTTCAAGGGTTTCAACTTTGATAATTAACCCCTTCTTGACGAAAAAGGAGGTTTGACCAGCGTGAGAGTTTTTATCGCAATATCGAAATATTAGTCAATTAACAGTATTTATGCTGATAAAGGTATCTAAAGTCTTCAAGGCATTCTGAAACTGCCGTTGCCACCATTATCATGCTCTCATTTGGAGCTCATTTACAAAGATTTGAAGCACGTTGCATTTTGCCATATGCCTAGATATGACAAAAACAATCACTTTTCCAGAAAGGTATGCCCCTGAACATAGTAAAAATGGGCCTCTTCAAGGGTTCCAACTTTGATAATTAACCCCTTCTTGACCAAAAAGGAGGGGTGACCAGCGTGTGTGTTTTTATTGCAATATTGAAATATTAGTCAATTTATAGTATTTATGCTGATAAAGGTATCTGAAATCTGCTAGGCATTCTGAAACTGCCATTGCCACCATTATCATGCCCACATTTGGAGCTAATTTTTTCAAAGTCGCCAAAGACTTGAAGCTCGTTGCATTGCGCCATACGCCTGGATATGAAAAAGACTAACATTTATCCAGAAAGGTATGCCCCTAAACATAGTAAAAATGGGCCTCTTCAAGGGTTCCAACTTTGATAATTAACCCCTTCTTGACGAAAAAGGAGGGGTGACCAGCGTGTGAGTTTTTAATGCAATATTGAAATATTAGTCAATTTATAGTATCTATGCTGATAAAGGTATATGAAGTCTTCAAGGCATTCTGAAACTGTCGTTGCAACCATTATCATGCCCTTATTTTGAGCTCTTTTTTTCAAAGACTTGAAGCACGTTGCATTTCGCCATATGCCTAGATATAACAAAAACCTTCACTTTTCAAGAAAGATATGCCCCTGAACATAGTAAAAATGGGCCTCTTCAAGGGTTCCAACTTTGATAATTAACCCCTTCTTGACGAAAAAGGAGGGGTTATCAGAGTGTGTGTTTTTATCCCAATATTGAAACATTAGTCAATCTATAGTATTTATGCTGATAAAGGTATCTGAAGTCTGCTAGGCATTCTGAAACTGCCATTGCCACCATTATCATGCCCACATTTGGAGCTCATTTTTTCAAAGACTTGAACCACGTTGCATTGCGCCATACGCCTAGATATGACAAAAACCTTCACTTTTCCAGAAAGGTATGCCCCTGAACATAGTAAAAATTGGCCTCTTCAAGGGTTCCAACTTTGATAATTAACCTCTTCTTGACGAAAAAGGAGGGGTGACCAGCGTGTGAGTTTTTAATGCAATATTGAAATATTAGTCAATTTATAGTATTTATGCTGATAAAGGTATGTGAAGTCTTCGAGGTATTCTGAAACCGCCGTTGCCACCAATATCATGCCCACATTTGGAGCTCATTTTTTCAAAGACTTGAACCACGTTGCATTTCGCCATGTGCCTAGATATGACAAAAACATTCACTTTTCCAGAAAGGTATGCCCCTGAACATAGTAAAAATGGGCCTCTTCAAGGGTTCCAACTTTGATAATCAACCCCTTCTTGACGAAAAAGGAGGTTTGACCAGCGTGTGAGTTTTTATCCCAATATTGAAATATTAGTCAATTTATAGTATTTATGCTGATAAAGGTATGTGAAGTCTTCGAGGTATTCTGAAACCGCCGTTGCCACCAATATCATGCCCACATTTGGAGCTAATTTTTTCAAAGACTTGAACCACGTTGCATTTCGCCATATGCCTAGATATGACAAAAACATTCACTTTTCCAGAAAGGTATGCCCCTGAACATAGTAAAAATGGGCCTCTTCAAGGGTTCCAACTTTGATAATTAACCCCTTCTTGACGAAAAAGGAGGGATGACAAGCATGTGAGTTTTTAAGGCAATATTGAAATATTAATCAATTAATAGTACTTATGTTGACAAAAGTATCTGAAGTCTGCTAGGCACTCTGAAACTGCCGTTGCCACCATGATCATGCCCACATTTGGAGCTCATTTTTTCAAAGACTTGAAGCACGTTGCATTGCGCCATACGCCTGGATATGAAAAAGACCATCACTTTTCCAGAAAGGTATGCCCCTGAACATCGTAAAAAAGGGCCTCTTCAAGGGTTCCAACTTTGACAATTAACCCCTTCTTGACGAAAAAGGAGGGGTGACCAGCGTGTGAATTTTTATCCCAATATGAAAATATTAGTCTATCGATGGTACATATGCCGAGTAAGGTATCTGAAGTCCTCTAGGGATTCTGGGGCAAAAGTCAAAATATTTACATAAACATGATAATTTTTAGCGGGACTTGAGGCACGTTTCTCCCATGGCCCTGTCTTGGTTGACATTAGCAGAGTCATGTCAAACCCTGATGGGGATTAGCCATTACGACCCAGACTTCCTTGGCAATAAACCACACGTTTCTTCGATCTCAGTGCTCTTCCTGGTGTTTGCTAAAGCTCGATACCCATTATACCCATGGTCAGTTGAACAGTTTGCACAACATCCGCTCCTGGCCAGTGTGGCTGAGAGTACATTGCCCCATCAAATAGATTGCCGCCAGCGGATATGGATGGCCTAATGTCATCACGATCTCTGCGTATCATTAATTTGCCACTTAACATTTCTGGGGTATTGGTGACCACTGGTACAATGTATCATTAAAAGGATGACAGAGCAGGGTCATGCAGTGCATTTGAATGAGTGGAAGTAATCCAATCTGCTTAGTTGCAACGTTAGGTAACTGACTTCACTTCGACTGCTGGTTCTTTCAAATACACAGTGGATAGGATGGATATTAGATGCCAATTATAACACTTTTATACAGTTATGTACATGTTTTCTTCATGACTGTCTCGCACTGCAAGCAAAAAGTCAAAGAACAACTAGGAATATTTAACAGCATTGCGCTTCAGATCAGATCGCTCGTTCTTGGTCATACATTTTCCGGTGATGACTAAGTTGGTGTTTGATACATCAGACTTGGCTGTTACACATGTTTTCGGTGTAAAATCACGAAATTCCAAAGCGCAGTTTTCTCTCGGAATGGACTCTCACTTCAACCTCCTTAAAGACTGCCATAAATTATTTCATCACAACTTTTCAGCGTTGTTCACGAATTAGACTTAACATTGAGACATTTTTTGATGTCGTCGGCGAGGCCATTAGTTGCACTATCTATCAATTACGGAAAGTCTCATTTAGGGATGAGTGGCATTCCGTTTAGTTGGGGAAATACCTTGAACTTACCCAACTCTCCTTGTTGGTGGATCGATTTGGTCTCGAAGCAGAAGCTTGATACTGCTGCCCTTCAAGCCGACTTTATCAAATCTTTGAATGCATGACCAGATATGCATCTAATATAAAAACCAAAGTAATTTATTACCATGTGGAAAATTGTAAGCCATAGACTCCCTATTGGTTGACTTATCGAATTACCATTACTCATACTGCCCCAGAGAGAGAAGTCATACCTCGGGAATATCATAACTAATACGATACTTCGTTTGAAAATTTCACATCAGCCCATGGGAACCCATCATTTCATTAATGTCATTTGCCGTTGGAATACTGTTGGTATAATGTCGCCTGAAGTCTGGCTCGGGATTGTCGCAACATTACAGGGTAAACTTGGGTATTAGCCTCCGGATGGCTTAATCGATCATGTTAGGTCGAGCTAGAAACGATGTTGGATGTAGCTAGACCGCGCTGTGGAAATTGGCTTTTATTAGCTCTGGAACTTTTATATTAACTGAATACGGTGAGACTTCGGTAACAAAATCTCAAGTTGCTTGATTAGCTGCTGACTTTCAAGTACACATGTAGTAAACTGATCATCACAGAACTTACCGCCAAAAATGACCCAAGTGAAAATGGATGTTGATTGCATAACATGGTAAAGCTTGTGAAATGTAAAGGTTTCAAGCTTTTGTAGAAACTAAAAAGTGCTCTATACGCTTAAGGAGATTTGGCAAATTGCAAGAAACGCAACGAGAATGTCGGCCATCGCAAAGCAGTTTACAGACTTCCATCTCGTCAGTCTGTGCAGCAGGCGGGACTTTATCAATAGCACAAAAAAACATTGTGGACATGACAAAAGAACAGCAATCAGCCAAAGAAAATGTATGTGGTAGTTGGTCATTTCATTTGGTAAGGAAGAAACGATGATGTATAATCCCGTACGCTTGGTTACAGCCATGTCAGTTGTAGTCTTACGAGAATTCCGCTAAGACTCGGCATGCTTATTCAATTTTCCAGCTGGTAGCGCATGATATGCGCATAAAAGAAGGCCAACCACTTAATTAATCAATTGGTTCAGCGTGGGAATTTTTTTTTCCAGTGTAAATTGATTACGGAGTTTTCTTCTCCTTGTAAATCAATTAGTTTCTGCTTTTGCAGAAATCCAAGAAGGGGGGTGATACAGGGATACATATACATACATGTACGTGTACAGACGTCTGTGATGAACATCAATTTGGGATTGAAGTGTGCGTCTTTGTGTGCGCGGGTAAGTTCAGTACATGTAAACAAGAACTCATAAAATTTACGACTTTACTGACATCATTCTGTTTTCTATTGCAAAGGATGAAAAGTCAGTGTCCAAAGTAGCAAGTTGTATATCTTATTTGCTATTCATTGCGCATTAATCAACCATTCCACCATTTAGAAAGTAGGGGCCATCGAGTGATTTCGACGCTTTTTATATCAGACATCGTAACATTATTGTATAACCATACCATTGTTCGATATGAAGGGCTGACCTATGCAGTTTTTGCAAGGTTTCCCCATGGGCAATATGAAAAAAAGCACGGCGACTTACTTGAAATCGATACAGCGACTTGCAAGACCTCCAGATCAGATCAATCAGTGCTCCTTTGGGAGGTTGGAAAACCACCAATGTAGTGGGCAGATTTAGTCAACATTGTATCATTTTCGGTAACTGGCAGGATTCGTACCTCCGGGTGAGATCGATGACCATAAAGGGTCGTTGGCAAATCGACTCTCCACTGATGTTCAAAAGCCTATTTCTCCAGACCACCATCTTGATCAGCAAGGTTTTTTACATCTACCGCTACTACGTTTAAGGGAGTGTAGACCATGAGGATGCTCAGGGTGCTAGACCACGCGATTTTGATAATAAGAAGAAACTCGCTCTATTTCATGTGATAAGCATTCTTGTAAACACTCTACACATGTACTGTTCAACATCCGGGCAGTACTCTGCACCACCCTCAGTCAAAATCCGGGTAATAAACCAATAACTGATTGTAATTTAAAGCCAATGGTTCCTACCTAAATCAATCAGTCATCGAAAATACGATACCGATATGGGCTGGTCTCACAAGGGACTTACGTTCTTATTACATGGGTATCCATTGTGATAGGATACAAATTTTAAGGTTCCTCGATATTACTCTTCACACTGACAAAGCAACATTAAGAAATCCCCAAATATATCAAGAACCAAATATATATGGGTATTCAGAAATTTGATATCATTGTCATATAAAATTAAAGTAAACAACTCACCTGTCGTGTTTAAGCAGACGACACATGTCAAACATGCGACAAAGATCGCCACTTTACCCTCCATTATGGGAATGATATCAATATGCACAATCGATCGAGTCAGATCAAAACCACCTGCAAGAATATGATATGAAATCCGCCCAATATATCAAAATGAATGAATAAACTCGTTCCATTTAAATATAATAGAGACAATGATAACGTTATTGTTTAAAATGGTACAATATTCCTTTAGGACTCGATCAGTTATCCTTTCTAATCCTACCAGACACGCCTAAATAAAGAACATCCAACGTTAGGAACAACAGGATCGTTAATTGGAAAAGAGATAACAGTTTAAGCATCGCGTTCCATATCCGAGCAACGTGATTGCAGCTTCCACGCGAGCTGCTTGAAGACGTCTGCGCGATAATTCGCTGCTTGTGGTGCAAGAAAGGTCCGGAGAGTCTAGTGAGATTGGCCAGAAATCCAACACTGCGTTCCACTCTGTGCTTATGGAAACACCATACTGAAACGAAGTAACAGAGAAGACAGAGAACCGAGTGCAATTTTGAGTGACGAGTGGAAAAGGACATGCAGTTTGGTAGAATGAACGAATTGTCGGATTTCGTTCATGTATTGCCGCTTTTAAGCTCATTATTTGGATTTCGTGGTTCAAGTAGCCTCAATATTAAAATGATTGGTCATCATGTAAAATGAATTCGATGTCACTTTGGGGTCAAGAGACAGATGGATGGGTTTTTGATAACTTGAACCGCTGGGAAGTAGACTGAGTCCTAAGATAAAACACTCCTTCTCAATCTTTTAGGACTTTGGGTGTTGCATTTAAGTACTATTACATGTATGTATCTAATGCGATGACATCAGTGCACAGTCATGACATTCCTTTTTCAGGTATACTACAATGTATCATATTGATGTTCACCTTGCTGCTAACTTACATATAGCCTCGGACCGCTGTGACTTAGCTGAACTTGGAAACTAGTGGAAATTCCTATCCTTAAAGTATGTTTGTAATCAGGTAGGCAATTTGAATTGTATAATGTTACAGAATGAACACATACAAAAAAAATCGTTTTCAGTCAAGGTTATCAATTTGGGGACAGTTATTTGTGCCAGGGTAAACATCAAAATCGATTAACCACTCTAAATCGTAGGATGCCTGGCCGATGTGATGACTAGACGTGTCACCAAAAACACTACTTCAATTACTTCAATACTTTGAAGTAATATGTTTTTGTGTCACGGATGGCGCCGCCAAAGGCCACCTTTTGCCTCAGCCTCACCTCTGCATCGCCTCTGCCCGGAAACAAAGTTTTAAAGAATCATCACCGCCGAGTGAGGGAAGGGCACCGCACCATTTCCATCTCTATCTCTGTTCCGAACTACATCTAACAGTTCAAGTTGCATTATGATTGAAGAAAGAAGAATCGAAGCAACCAAATATACGTTCTCTTCAGGAATATATGTTAATGATCAAGTAATGTTGTGCCCTCAATCACTCTCGATAACACAAATCCAACACTAATTGAAAAACTAATAGCAATGCCTGATTAGGAAGAGGGTAATATTTCAAAAACTCCAAGAGTTCTCATTTCTCATTAGCATCGATTCTAATTGGATGTGACTGATTGATTGAATTCCTTATCAGACGGACAAAAACGAAACGAAACGTTTCACTTAAACGTTCTTTAACTACCGTGGGAGGTTCTATCGCAGTTAATATCATTATTTCTCAGATATCTCCGCTGATTCAATGCGGTGCGACGGAGAGATAGCGGTAAGGTAAGATAATTTAGAATTTGGAATATTGCGGTACGACTGGATGTTTTAAACTTCGGAGATGTAACCATGTTATGTCAGCTTCTTTGATATCCGCGGCCAAGCGCCCGTGCTCCTTTGAGATTTTTACGGGGTAGTCCGTTGCTATCGACTTTCCGCAGCTAGTTTTTATTTTAAGATGAAATCAGACCTCAAGGAAACATTTCCTTCTGGCATTTCTGCTTGCAAAAAGCGATGGGAGTCGCCCACTACACTGCATGTGATCATTGCTATTTAGACAAAGATGGTTCCCCTTCAGGAACTTCTCCCAGACGCTGTAAATAATTGAAATACCGCATTCTGGATATATGTTTTCATCAATATATTTGTCTTATTGAGACAGAATCTGCACGCTGAAGAACTGATGTAAGAGTTGTCATGTGCGCCTTTTATTCGGGTGTCTCCATCTATAATGATAGCCTATTCCTTTGCCCAGCTCATGGTGCTAGCTCACAACACCGACATTAATTGTGTTTTCCTTAAGAGAGATCTTCCTCATCTCTTGACCACAAACAAGAATTTCATACAAAGCAGTTTCTGCTTTGAACATCATCACCAAATCTAATTTTATTTCGGTGACAATGCGGTCCAATGTAATTATTATTTGCTGAATACATACAGCCGAAGCACTGCTGCAAAAGATTAGATTCATAGTTTATGCTCCTACGTCCTTAAATGTTTTGGGATGGAGCAGGCCTGTGTCTGGGGTAGGCCATAATCCCGGAGTTTTGCAGTTTTTGCATTTTACAGTTTTGCTGGTACATATAGACATTCGTTCTACCATGAATGTAGACTTATTAATTCTGCCAACAGTCATAACACAAATATTGAATCTAAACACAAAGGATACCATTTAGCCAGCCATTAGTTTAATCCAACTCGATTACTGCAAATTGTTGTTCGTGATGTAGGCAACCCTGTGTCAACAACATGAGGAACCATATATCAATAGCAATGAAAAAGAGAGCGGGTCATAATTCGTTCTTTTTTAATTCAATCGTTTACTTTTTACGATGTTCAAACAATTTTACAAAAGATTAGCTTCCTAGCATGTGCGGAAGTAGGCCTACTAAACAAATCCATTTGAAGTTCAATTGACGGCAAATTCTCCGTATTTCTGAAGATAACGAAGCTATAGGAGTATTGTCAACTTCTAGTAACTCCGTCATGTTTGTACTCCGTGATAGTCTATCATTCATGTAAGTTGCATCATGGGTGACATTGGAAAGATTATTATATTCATCGTATCCAAGACAACCCATCTCTCCGACTTGTTTGAAGCTCCCTTCCTCGGATTTGGATAACCTTTCACCGCGCATGATTAGATAGATATTCAACTACATTTATTCGTTTTTCTGTGATGTTGCTCATTTCATCTTTCTGTTGAGGGAACTGTTTTTAAAGGATGGATACAGCTCAAGGTTCAGTTATTCACACTTAACTGAGGATTTCTCATACAGCGACTGTTGAGAGTCGGATCTTTTGTACACTAAGTTATTTTTGCCAATAAGATAGATATCCGGTATGTCATCAAATTAGGGCTAATAGAAGAAGTTGTCGTCTGTGAGTCGTTGATGGCTAGACGAGGGCCTAAATACGCGTGTATGACCGGTTCATTAGGTGATCAGGCGAATAAAGAACAAAGTATATAGAACAAAGCATATTCACCCGAACGAGGGTTCAATTGAACTGACACATGAACATCCGTAAATAACAATCCTAATCAAATACTGTTTGTTGGTGGTAAAAGTCAAGTAAGGAGACTACGAGTAGGCCATCACAAGAGAAACTATGCATTTTTAAACCAAGAACCAGCTATGGACTAAGACATCCGCGGAAATCAAGTAAATCATACTTCTTGGAAAAGGAAAACTGCATCATTTGCGATGACTTAAATCTTCTAGTGGATCTTGTAGAGCAAACGAAACACCGTGAACGCAAATGCTGCTGATTTCATAAAAAGTTCCACCAGCGCAATCGAAATGGATCCGTCAACAGAACTCCGGGGACACCTCTTACGTGTCAAAACGAAAAAAGAATCAACTAAACGCTTGACAGAGTTGGGATGGCTTTCAAAAATCGTTGACTTAAGTTCCTCACATCTGACGTTTCAGTCAAGGCTTGCTAGACATAGTAACGTTCAAAAGCTGCGCCCGGAGGTCAAGCTTTTGACGCCGAATAATTGGGCGGCAGCGGGGAGTTGGACCATGAATCATAAGCAGATGGAGGCATATCTGCAGCCATGGTATCCTTTTAGGCCAAATATTCCGAACAGAAAAGGATCGCCTGAAAATGATTCGCCAGAGAAAATGGTATCCTTTCCATTAGTGAAGTTACCGAAAGGGGAATACATTCCCAATGCAAACTGGAACTATTTCGCTGAGAGGAAACTCATTTTTGGGAACTATTTATCGACTGGAAAAGTGAGACGATTTCAAAATGATTTCATACCATTTCCTAGTGTTTATGAGGAGTGCATGGCATCACCACACGCAAGGGAAGATTACGTCCATAAGCGATTCAATGAGGAATTGAAAGTCTGGAATCAAAAGGACCCGAGGTGTAGAAGGTTTGGCACAAATGGATCTTTTCGCTCCTGTCAATTTTGTGACGTTTTAGGTAACAAGTATTGCTCTTTTTGTAAGGAGTTAAACAATCGGCATTTTGCTGTGGAAGTCCACGACTCTCATTTGCCCAGTATTGAAACGACTCCAGGTCACTTGGTGGCACCAATGCACATACGAGCTTTGACAATGGCTTAAAGATTGGGTGCGTCATCCACGAAATATAGCAAAACTACAGAGTGTAAAACGGCAATGTCAAGCTTGTTTATAGTCATAGAGCCCCGGTAAAGAGTCACATTGTCTCTAACGGTCACGAGAAGGTCGAGGCGGTGGATGGAAAACCCCATTACCTATGGAAAAGATATCTTTGACCCCTCAAGAAAAAATCCGGCGGGGGAATAAAATATTCTTATCTTTAGGCTACAGTTCACCCGACCTGTATCCGTCATCGACCAATCAGTACCGGGAATAACGATCTGGACAGCCCCATAGACAGTTGTCATGCGATTGATGGTAGTTTTTATTTCTTCTTTTGGATCTCACTCTCATTCGATACTACCGTCTTGTCTACAGAACATGTAGATCTCGCCCCACACCAAATGCTAAACCAGAAGGCATTGATCATCGAAAGTAGTCAGTGCGATTTTTTCAACTCATTCAGAACCGTCAACTGGTCGATGACTGACGGTTAGTTATTGAGCGACGGACAAGACACTAATATGCATTAGTGACAGCATTGATATTGAAAGAATAGTTGAACAAGACGCGCTATCTATATCATATCTCATAGCTCTACGCTTTATTTCTTAAGAAAAGGAAGGATCGGTTGACCTAGCAGCAAAAGCGGGATATGCTCTGATGTATTTCAATCTACTGTTGGCCGGATTTACTGTACTTAGCTGTACACTGGTATACCATATTTTGATGGTCTATTTGAGATGACACCTATGTAAAAAGGTTGTTTGCAAGTCCATTGAAAAAGCAATGTTTGTTGGTTTACACAGACTAAAACTACGGGGTAAACATTCTTAGGATTAAGCCAAATCTATCTCAATTTGATATCTTTCTTGAAGTAGAAAACGAATTAAATTCATTACAAAGACTTTTTCGTTTTGAATGATTCTTTGGAGTATTGAGCCACGATCTGATATTTGTAAGAAGAACATTCTATACCGGCATACGCTTACGGTATCCATATGGGTAACCTTCTAAAAAGTCAACAACGGGGATAGGCGACAATCGAGTCTAGATGTGTTGGGACTAACGAGACCAAGGCTGTTTAATTTCCCACCATAGTGAGAAAAATGATATCATAGCTGAACTTAAATCATCTGCCAACTACCAACTACTATGGATTTTGAGATAAAAGGTAAGAAGAGCATTATAGTGTTTTCCAAGCATCTTGACTCCATTGAAAACATGTAGTTAAGTCCGAAATTTGTCAACTGACCAATTTAAGGTTGTTGACCGAACTCCTTGGTCAGTTGACAAACTTTGTATTCAACTTACCAGCAAGATTGGTCAATTAACCAATTCAATTGGTCAGTTGGACAAAGCTAGTTTCTTGACAGATTCAGCTCAACTATGACCCACTTGATCAATTCTGCCATTGCTTGGCCAACCTGATCATGCACTATCGACCAACTTGCTTGGTAAGTTTTGGCTTGGCCAACCTGATCAGTCACAATCGACCAGCTTTATAAGATCCATGTTCTTGCAAAATTAGGAATTAGCGCAATTAGAATCGGAGGATATATCCCAAGCAGTTTGGGCGCTGGAAGAAAAAATCTATTTGCTGCGATTTAAATAGCTCGTTTATTTGCACGGTGCTTTGGTGATCTCTATTCACTAACTCCTCCTTCTTTCCATTTCAGATCGATATCTACCGGAATTTCGGCTGATTAGGTCAACCTCGGCCATAACTCGGAGAGACCTAGAACGAAATACATTGATTAACCTACCGCAAAGGGAACGTAACTTGGTGTCAAGGATAAAGTCGACTCTAGAAGAAAGTTTTGACAAGGATCTGCGGATGGGAGTTAGGAATATTCAAGATCCGTCCCCGCGACCTCAAACGGTGGTCAAGACTATGATACCTCGGCCATGGCCACCAGATGGCTTCAGGTCAATTGGCATCAACGACAGGGTAAAGAGCAGCCATGGGAGATATTCTGGGAACATTACTGATGCGTCTCTGTGCACTTGTGACAGGACTTTCAGATCGCAAAACACAAATTTACTTTCGATTCAATTCTGTGATATTTTGGGGCCGTACGCTTGCGCAGATTGTACCAGGAAACGTAAGGTTATCCGCTTACACGACGCCGTCATTCCACCGGAAATGGACGATAACGCTTTCACGCCATTGGGTAGGATGGAACACGAAGCAGCGAACCATCAGAAAAAGCTTCTGGATCGGAGACGCCGAAACGCTGCGACCGCTTGCACGGAACGGACTATAACCGTTGCTGAGGAGAATGACAAAGTCTCTGAACTCCCGACCGGCTTCTCGGCGCCTGTGTTCCAGAAGCGCCGTGGTACCATCGATATGTTAAGGTCCTTAGTAAGATTTACTAGGTATGCCACGTCATTTGCAACGTACAAAGGAGACATTACCAAAGTTGCTCCACCTTTAGCCAAGAGAGGGGCCCACGTAGCCGAAACTAACGAAACCACAAAGTAGTTTCGATTCCAATCCATCAAGACTCGCGATCGGGGAATGACTGGATGTCGCCTGTTGAAATTGTTTCTCCTGTACCCCGTATATCCCCGCCACGAGGACACCTGCCATATATTGTTCAACACGGTACCGATCCAGGCATGCCGCAGGGCCATCTTTTGATCCGATAGTCCGTCCCATCGGTGTCATCGCCAGCGAAAAAAAGGGATTGCCATCTGGATTGGTTGCCTCAGCAGTCAATTCGAACAACATTCTACTTAGTATTAAACTCAGCTTAATTACACCCGCCGTTGGACCCTATAGGCGGCCAATCAATTTCGCACTGCTGTCTATCTACCAACTTTTCCATCAACTAATTAAGCTATCTTCTAGCTTACCAACTTTATCATTTTGAATGTACATGATGTATAGCTTCTGACTCTGTTGCCCAATAGGGCATGTTTGAAGTACATTTTTTTGTAAATGAAATGGGATGATTTGAATTTGAATTTCAACACTTTCTTTTAGTCGATCAAGCCATCTCCGTTTTCCATCACCAACTTTACTCGGGGCCTGGTATATGGGATGGATGGGACTAAAAATGCGAGTTGTTTATTGTAGCGACTGGAATGGCATGTTAGTGCAGTATTCCCCCTATCACCTCACACCAACCAAGACCCCTTGCATCTCGTTTTTTCCCGCCATTGTAATTTTGAAACGAACAAATGGGGCAAACTGGGATGGATTTCGGCCGGTGAGGCTGGGACTGCGAGTTGTTTATTGTAGCGACTAGTATATGGCGTGTTATTCCAGAATGCCGCCTTTCACCCCATCAAAACCAAGGTCCCACTGCAATGTCTCCCATTGAATGGTTTATCTCCAGTATGAATCCATCCCTCAGATGATCACATTCACTTTGAGTTCACATTGGATGGTTTGTCACCAGTAGGCCCTATGAATCCTGGCCAACAGAAACCCAAGGGTGCTGAGAACAACCCTCCCCCCCCTCTCCCCTCCCCATGACCCTTCACAAACCCTACAGGGGGTCTCTTCTTTCCTACGTGCATTCGTATTTCCCGCGTTAGTAACTTATGAACTGATGGTGGCGTCACCGGTTATAACTAGAAGAACTCCGACATCCCGCGACTCGACGTGTATATCGAGGATGTAACAAATCGCCAAGATTGTGTTGATCGAAGATGTCACAAATCGGTAAGTTTTCCGTACTTTCAAATCAAACTTTCATTACTTTTCTCTGAGTTCTGTTTAGTAAGCATGCTCTGTGTTATCTGATAAATGTTGTCATTGAGTATGTTAGTCCATTTCGAGTCAATAAATTGCAATGTTTTCGTGCATCGCGTCATATTCTTGCGACATTTTGTGGCCTGTCAATGTCATGCCTCCCGTACAATGTCATACATACATGCATAGGCCTATGCCCGTGCATTGATGACTATCCAACACTACACTATCAATGTCATAATGACTGGTTGTATACATACGTCACATATGGTATTGTACATGTGTTGCTCTATACACATGCTCAATATATAGTTCTATGGACAGTTCTATTGTGGCTGATTGCATTTAGATGCATTTAGATCTGAAGATCTATTGTATGTTTGTAAAGATTTATAAAGATCTGAAGATCTATTCATTTATTGTATAAAGATGGTTGTTTGTCCAAAATAATGTTATTTCCACCAGGTAACACAGAGTTTCCATCACCGGCCTATTGAGTCATTGACCATGAGATGAATTAGTACTGGCATTTTTTTATATGATAAAAATTGTTTATTCTTTTTCAGAAACCTTCCGTTCTGCATAGCCTACTAGTTACTAATGCCGATTGCGAACTGGATGGTCAACTTCCTACCTGCAATTCAAATGCACTAGTAGTATAACCATCGAGCAAGATGTACAGTGGTTATGTTGAGACCATCAGCAGCTTCGACCAGGGCATGTTAGATGATGCCCAAATCATTGATACAACCCTACTGCCACCAGAGTATATGCCACTGTACTACTCACCAAACCCATGGAATAAGTTTGCAGCCATTGAAGAAGACTTTATAGTAATCGCCGAGTTCTCAGAACTTGAAGGACCAAAACCTCTGGTGAGTAGATGTGTGAACGTAAATGGATGTCCTTATATTTTTGCACATTTTAATTTTTGAGTATTTATGTATCAGTTCTAATTATACATGTGTTGATGGTCATTTGTCATTTCAGATAAGCATTCCAAATAACAGTAACAATGATGGATTTGATCTCAACTCATTTGTTCTCAAGATTATGTCTGTGGACCATCAAAGCACAACGTAAGTTGGAGGCATCTGTGGTTTTTAAAAATCATAGTGGGAGGTTGAACATTCTAAAGACAAAGGTATTATTTTCCAATAATTTGTTTTATCAGGATGGTGCAAGATGGTTGTATGAAGACAATATCATATCTATAATATTAAGTAACTTACATGTACCAAGATCCTGGTTGCTGTGGCCTTGGCTGGGCCTGTAAAGAATGATATGACAGTTCCGAGGTCCTTATCTTCAGAGGTATCTATTCTGAAACATTGAATGTGTGTCACTTTCCAATCACAGTGTCAATCACTTTCCAATCAATGTGTGTCACAGACCAATCCATTAACCATTTACTACACAAACTCATTTAAAAATGAAAATCCTTTGGACATTTTAGGAGCAAGTTCTGTATGCCTCGAGATGCACAGGTTGTGCTTGATGAGTCTAAAGAAGGTGTCTATGCATATGTAAGTATCTCTAGTCTTAAAGTTGCTGAATCATGGAGGGTATGAAGCAAGTAACTCACTACCACGCATTGAGTCTGATATTTTGGTCAGTGTGGCTAAGACCACCAGACAGGGAAACCAAAGAAGTTGGCTTAGGCTGCATAATGAGAAATCAGGTTTCTGCATTTCTAGATAGATAACAAAGCAACTCGGAAATATTCTTCTTTTCACAGGTGCATCATTTCACCCTCCACGACTCCCAGGCTAGAGGATTTGTCCGGCCATTTTGTATGGCATACGTCACCCCAGATAGCAGGAAGATAATGACTTTTTTCGAAGATATACAGCGGCTGTTTCAGCAAGTATGTAACATCAAAAGTACAGTGTATGTTCATTCCTTTTGATTTTATAAAAGTTTAAGTTTATAATACCATTAATAATTGGCTGGCTAGGACCAACACGATTTTTGCCTTTAAGAAAACTTGCTGGTTTCTTCAATTATGTTCTTACTTGCAGGTGTCAAAAAACTTCAAGTATGGTAACCTGAAGCTGTTCTACAAGGATATGAAGCACTACCTAGCTGACTTAGAGTTTACTAAAGGTTCGTTTTTTAATCAATTTAGTCAGTTGATGTGTAAATGTAGCTTCCTCTTCTATATTAGTTTGTGTTGTTAACCTTTTTGCTGTCAGAGACCCCAGTTTAATACAAAGACTGTAAGTGTGACGTCTCATTGTAATCAAGTGACAGGCATTGACAGCCAGGAATATTTAGGTAATACATACATGGAAACTGAGATCTGCCTGAGATTCAATGATGGGGTCGTCTATTACCAAACCAAGATGCAGCTCTTGGTTTTTAGTTTCTGATGAGTGGAGGCAGTTAGTGAAACTCTTTCCTTTTCTGTTTCAGCCAAGCTCGAACAGTTTAAAAAGCAACCCAAACAGCGAGTTGAACAGATGACGGAAGAGGAACTGATTCTCAATGAATCCTGTGATAGAAGTATTGATAACATTATCTATGAAATCCGTGAAATTATTGAAGTCATTCAACCATTATTGGTGAGTAGCACTCGCTTGGGTATTTTAGTCTGAACATGCTGATTAGTTTTTGAAGTGGTCACCTCTGACCATACTATTTACATTGTCGATGGTGTATGCGGAGGCCAGTTGCAAAGTCATGATCGTAGTGTGACTTGGCATGATACTCAGTTATGCTTTGTTGGACAGTTACTGTTTTAGAAGGAAGTTAAAAGGATTGTCATGCATACTTGCAGCACAGTACATTGAGAAACCAAACCATCCCTTTGGCTTCCTATTGGCTATAGAGCCAACTTCATGCTGTTTTGCTGAGAGAGTAGGAACATCTCGGCAGTTAGGAGGACCCTTTTCACTCTCCTAGTCCTCTAGACAGCTCTGTGTAAGCTCATTTTATGTATCAGATCCTCTCTGATGAAACATGCTTCTGGTTGTGTCTTTCAGGATGAAGACCAAAGGCTGTGCAAGAAGTTCAGAATGATTGAAGACCGAGCATTCCTAAGGGAGAAAAGAACAAGCACAAGCGCCAAGTCGAGCTTTGTTGAGTCGGCCAGTTTTGATGGTAATAGCAGCTCACATATACAATCTCAAACAAAGGAGAAAATAAGGCGATGTAAGTCAAAAAGATTTCTCCCAATTACATACATATTCCTCCAAAGAATCATATCAGAAAAGGGGTAGTTCTCAGAAGTCATCAAAGTGTGGCCAACAACAAGCATTTAAATGCCAATTTTGAAAATTTCGAGAGGATATACTTGTGAATGTACACAGCATGTCCTTTACAAAATTCTCCACTTGGCATTATTCGATGAAATCATATCAACTTGTTATTTTTTCAGCTTCTTCGTTTGGTACTGACATTGTCAATGTATCCATGGAGGACTATGGTTCGTATAAGGTAAGGTCACGTCTTTATGGCCTTTTAGACTTGACGTTGCCTTGTAAATTTTATGCTGTTTTAAGAAATAACATGCCTGCTATCAAAAATAATTTAAAGTTTAATGAGTTTCTGTTTCACTTTAGCCCTCACTTGTCAGGCTCCACAGGAGGCGCTTTGATAAAGCCCTGAGGACCTTACATGAGCTCAGTCTATGGGGAGCAAAGGAAGGCATCAATGGCCTACGCAATATTCTCAGAGTAAGTCATTTATAAAGAAAAGTGAGGGTCCATGTTCCAAAGTAGCACCCTCATTGGCTCCTGCATGTCTGTTATCCCAGTCAATTCTGAATGTGAGCTTGAGCTACATGTACATACATTTCTATTGGCAATATTCTGAAGGTGGAGCCAGTGTCTTCGGTCAAAAATTCATGCACAACCACTTGGTTAATTTCCCTTTGCAAGTGAGAGTCTCTGAAAAATAAGCTCTTATCTGTCAAATTACTTAAAGTAGACTTTATAGACATCCTTTGCCTACTGGTACCACCCTGACGTGATCTTCTTTATATCTTCAGTACTTCAGACGAGACACTGCCACACTTCTAATAGAAAAGAAGGATTCTGAGTTGACTGATCCTCCCTCATGCCTTTTGACCATAGGTCAGTGTGTCACAATCAACTTTCTCTTCAGTACTGATGGTGCGGATTCGGCCAGTAGCTGGGGCTTGAAGGACCCCACTACAGACAGAAGTGGATGCTCACCAGAAAAGCTGGCTCGATGGCTCTCAGTAAGTTTTAGTTTTGTCTCAGTATAGTAGTTGTGTTCGGCGGAAGGCAACTAGTCTTTGTCATACTAGTATTACCAACTCGACTCGCATACGGTATACTGTCATTGTGAAAACAGTGTAATGACATATACTGCAGCACTTGTTTTGTGGATCTCCTCACACAATTCTTCAACTCCACTTTTTTAACGTTCTGACCCCCGAGTCTTCAACCTTTCAGACTGATACTCTGGAAAGCTTCAAGTCTGCAGAGTCTTTCTTTTCGGTTAGAGACGACTGTGAATTCGTCAAATCTGGTTATGAACCGAAGTTTGTTGCAGCCGGAAACCCTTGCAGTGAACAGTAAGTTATCAATTTCTTCTTGGAATCTAAAGCCTGTAAACCAGTTTAGTTTCTGGTGATGCTTTTGATCAGCGAGGTTTACATCTCTTGTTGTGCACACAACATTGCACTCTTTGAGAAATGTGTCTTAAAATAAAAAATGCACTGCAAATGGAGCTTTTGAATAAATGTGTCTTTATTTATTTCAGACGAAGGAGCCTTGTTGGAGATGGCGATTCTAACAGTTTTGAAATCATCTCCACCCCTAGCGATGAAGAAATATTTGTGGAGGCCTCATCTTCTTTTAGCAACCAACATGAGCTGAATGAAGCAATTAAAGGTAAAGCATTTCCTTGTTGGTTTTCTTCACTTAAAGGAGCCTTTCTCCAGAGAGCATTTTCCTCCAAGATGGGCTGAGCATTTATGCATGTCACTCTGGCTACGTGCCAGTTGGGTTTCTGGCCCAGTTACTCGACCTTTGGCTTCACCCTGTGACCAGAGATAGAGTCCAGGCTACTCTAGCACTTTGCATTAGCATCTGTCTTAGGGCCTACGTCATACACTGATGTTTAATTTCTTTACATAAACATATGTTTTTAGTGGCAACTTTAAGACCAGCAGATGACAGCCCTTGTGATGAGTACCCAAGTCAAGGTGGAGATTCAGCTTACTCTGATAACTTCCATCATGTTGGAAAGTAAGTTGTCATCTTCATTGAAGCTCAAATAGAATGATTTCAGGTTAGCGTTTTGAAATGACGTGTAGATCTATAGTGTGTACTTTTATGGCTGTGCAATTAATAGTAATACATGTAATAGAGAGATAAGCAAAAAAACTAAAAAAAGGTACAAGTGACGTCACAAACAGATCATGCTGTCACTTGCATCTCTCTTGCTTTGAGGACAACAATTCTTTTGCTCTTAATGCATTTCATCTTATGATCATTTTCTCGTTCATTGCAGAAAAATCAAAATTCCTGTGATAAGCTCTGCAGAACATGTGAACAACCTTGAACCAACATCACCAGGTTACGGCATCCTGAAGTTCGTCAACACGCACAATTATAGTCATCATTTGTTTGCCTCGATGCTGATGGGACGGCCAGTGGTGGTCATCGGCAAGTTAGAACGGGATGTGAAGGATGCTTTAACCACGTTGGGGCTGTTTGTGCCTGGATATTCTAGGTCTGCCACCTTGGTTTTTGCCGAAATTTTAGCTCTGCCCTCTCGGTGTTTCACCTTACTTCTATGCTAGCACTACACTTGAAGCAAGCGTGCAGTCAATCTTGTTGCAAGTACAACATATCAGGTTACTTGGTCAGATGTGATGAGTTGATTCGATTTTACTATTCACCCAATCTGACAGAAGATCTTTTATCCTGTTTAGTTTAGTACATTGTAGTTACTGACGTTAACACGTAATCTCTTAACCTCATCTTTCTTCTACATTAATTTCAGTCGACGGAAAACAGTGGTGCTATCTCAGAATCAACCCCTTAAAATTACAGACCTGTCGAAACTAACATTGATTGGCCTTATAAAACCCGAGAAGAAATCTGCTGAGCATCTAGTTCCAGAATCGATTAAGGTGCGCATCAAATGATTATTAATAGGCAGGATGTGCATGCTGAAAGGTTGTCAATTTCATTGACAGGGAGGCATATTGCTAAACCTATTTCGGCCACTCTGAAAAGGGCATACTCTACACTGGTTTTTCGTTTGCTCTGCCCATCACAGTTTTATGTGACCTTGGTTGTTCAACAAATTCATTAAAGTCTTCTGTCCTTGTATTAAATTACTGTCCGCAACATTATCAGTTCTGTTATTCAATAATCCTTTACCTGTTACAGGAAAATGACCATAGCTGGAACTTTTCTCTACTTTCAGAGATACGTAACTGTTCTAGACCTGGATAAAAAGAACTTGTTTTCTCCTGAATACGAGGTAAGCTTGTTACTTTTGCTTAGTTTTTCTATCCAGAAGAATCCTGTCTGTCACATAATGTTAAATGCTCCTATCTGTCTTCAAGGCTGCGTTAGTGAAATGTTCATGATGAAACAATTGGCCAGTCTACAGGTAGTTTGCTTGGCTTCAGTTTTTCTCTTGTTTTTCTTTTAGGGTGGTGTACTTAAGAAGGTGCTTAAACTCAAGAAAGTGTTCATGTCAGATGAGGCTTATCTAGCTTTCATACATTGGTAAATATTCTTTCTAATATTACATTTTCACTGGGCATGTTCTTTCACCCTAATGATGCTCAAGTTCGTGTGGTCTTAGTTGCTTCCTCTTTGGTTGAGTATGTATATTTTCCCATTTTCAGTGTTTTGTTAGACTTGGCGTCGAAGGCTTTCATACTCTATCACTGGATGGTCAGAGATTCAATCAATGGTCTAAGTGACTGCAGGTAAGATTCAAGTGAGAAACACTCTCCATAGCAGAGGTTACGAGTTTTATCAGATTCGATTTTTACCCCTAATTAAGTCTTAGTGACTATTAAATGGATATTGCTTCATCATTTTTTCAGCGAACAGTTTCCACCCCTGCTGAACCAATCACTCAAAGTTGGGGAACTTACCAAGTCCTATGACTTTAACAGAGAAAATGACAAACAACTTGTGGAATTTTTGGCCGATTTAGGTGTAGAAAATGGAGACATTCCTATAGTCAAGGTAGGCTTGATTTTCTTTCTCCTCATGTCTTAGATGGTAGTACATGTTGGGTCATTACTTTACTAGTCCTTCAAAATACTTTAAAATGACAGAAGGTACAATGTATGGTAAATGATCAGCAGGAAAGCTTAAGCGATTGGAGGAGTCCAGGCTGAAATTTTGTTCAGGATTCTTTCAGAAGGACTGCCGTGCCTGCAGCTGCAATGGGGCATGAGTTGATAATATACTTTGATGTTAAGTTAATTTTCAACATCAGAATCAGCATCCAACTAAATGTTTATTTCCTTGTTATGTTTTTCAGTATTTTGCAGAGATTATCCAGATCCAACAAACAGATGACTTCTACACAGACAAAAGGACAGGATTGCCTGGTGAGTGAGCACTGCCTTTTGATTAAATGTCTTACCAATGCAAACTATGTGAGGAGGAGTCTATTTCTAGTAATTTAGGCCACAATAGAACCATAATAGAATGCTAAATCCTCCATATGTCCGAAGCCTCTGCGTAAACTGTAAGAGGTATTTACAGCTGGCATCTTACAAGTCCTTGAGAAATCATTGTCCATATACTGATAGTTTGCAGTACATGTACGACTAGCCTAATCCATTCTCTTATATCTTTCAGATAAGCCTGCGCCTTCTGTAAGACTTGATTATCGTCAGACGAATGTCTTCAAATAATAGACAATGACATATAACCTCCATGACGTATCATTTAAGTTCCAGAGATGTTCTTAAAAAATCACTTTACCTAGACCCCTTTTTTCAGCTGTCTTCCTGAAAAAATATTCAGATCTGTCCACTGTTTTGATGTCATAATTTTCCTTGCTCCTGCTCTCCATGAATGATCGCCGATCTGATTCATTGTTAAATTGAGGTGGATTTGGGACCCCTCTTATGACAGTTGGATGAATTTTCAAAAATAGCAAGTGAAGGGGACATGATGTACATATGTATTCAATACATCGAGAATAATCAGATGACATGTATTTTCCACTCTTCTGAGAACTTAGTTTTCGTCACAGATAATTCTTTACTCCATTGTGTTATAGCAGTCTAAGCAGCATGTCACCTTGACCTTATCCATCCTTCTCTGAGGCTCTTGTCTTAAGAGGCTTAAGGGGAATCGTACAGATCTCCATCAAGTGACTCGAAAGATTTGTTCAAATATCTCAATGTTCCCCGTATTTGCAATAGATGTTTTTTCATCTCTGCACAACTGTCAATTAGTCATCAGTTCCAATAAAGCCAATGTACATTCCTCACTTGATGAAATATTTACTCTGTTTGTCTACAGTGATTGATGGTGCAGCTGGGAAAGCATGTCTATCTTTATTCAACATTCCAAACAAGTTACTTACACATTTCTTGGCTTCTTAATGCTGCAATTAATCAAGTGAATGGGGCTGATCCCCAAAGTTTTAGGTTAATTGATGCATTCTTTTTCTCCTCGCTGTTAGAATAGGAAGTACGGGCATTTGTCACATGGTTACACAATCATGTACTTGTCAAGATTATCTTGATACACTGTGGCCAACTGGTTAAAGAAATAAAAATGGACATGCATCATTTTTATATTGATGTACACAGCAGTATTGTTGTCATCCATCAATCATAAATGCATAGAATCATGAACAATTTGATGGTAAGTTCATTATGGAGTTCTACTTTGTCAGTACATTTCTGTATTTGCCTGAAAAATATTAAAAAAGAGGTGCTATTAGTTAATGCTTTATTATGTTTATTTTGCATAATGTGTTCTTGAAATTCCATAGATAACTACGTAGAGGTCTGTGAGTTTTGATTATGTGATTTTAATAGGTGCGGCAATTCCATGGTAAAAGAGGATTGATGTTTTATCTTTTCGTCACTCCTGTTTTCTCATTCTGCTTATGCCGGAAACGAAAAAACCGCTGTATTTTCCCTTTCATGTAGAGCCAGCCATACTAATAAACACATCCTGCAGAATCAGCTCCTCAACTGGCCAGGAATCTTATCTTTTAAAGCTTGTGTATTCAAGGTAGGCCTTCCAACTTACCGAGCAGCCTACCCTGGATAATGCCTGGTAGAGGTTTTGGAAAGTTGGTTCTTCACAAGAAAGACAGACAAAGTGTGTAGTTATTGGTAAAAATACAGGTATATTCTGATGGTAAGTTGGACAATCACTTCGAGAGAGTTTGCAATTTGTTTGCTATCCAAATGACAAACCAACAGCGCATTTCATGATTGAAGAACCTTTAATTACCTACCCTATGAGCACAATGTAATTTCTTTGGAAGACTTGAACACAGTAATTCAAACATTATTGAAGAGCTATTCTCCATTCCCAGGACAGGCCTGCTCAGCAGGTTGGGAAGACCCCTTGGACCTGATTCTCAGTAATCAGGGGAATTCAGGGTGATATATGTATGTACCAGAAACTAAAGGTTTATCATGAGTTGCCCAGCGAACAAGGGATCACTTTGTGCCATCTGTTTCATTTATTACGATTCTAACTTTGATACATACTTGACACTGGTAATAAATGATGATATAATATTTGTAATACGTTATGACTTGTTATTCCCTTCCACCTCCGAGTAATAGCATACATCATCAGTTTACCCATACATTTTATAGCTATTGAGAAGGGCATGCGTTTCGTCTTTGTATATGTGTAATCCGTCCACCATATTGACAGAAATTCGACTTCAGTTTTTTGTCTCGTAAAGACTGCAGCATTCTGTCGGGCCTCGCCATCTACTGCTAACCGCCTCGACAGTAGAGCATCATTTAAATCCTTTCGACATATTCATGAACATGTACATATAGTACATATAGCACGCGTTTTCATCCGTCCACCACCTATTAATCTATTGACAGAAAGGGCACTTGGGATTCGAACTCGCCGCCTGGTATGACTGCCGCGTCTTGTCTTGCCCCGTCATCCCCCTGGTCGCCACCTCCGCAGCACTGGCAGATCACCTTGCTTCCAATAAAGACCAGGGCAATGCAGACGGCAAGCGTGAGGAACGAGTTGAACAAGAGTACGACATGCGTCCAGTAGATAATCTGAAATTGAAATGATGAATTCAATTACTTCTCAAAATTGGTAAATTTACTTTTATATTTAGCCAATAGTACTCATGTGCTGTATACGACACACTGTAACGCTTTAGACTACAGTATACAAACTGCAAAAAAAGTTACTTTTTGTGATATCAAGATAGTTCGGCAGTGTTCTTGCTAACCATACCAGTATCCTTTCTCGGCATAGCAGCCTTTCTGATTATAAAGCAAGAATTAGGACGGCCATGTTCGCGTGTGCTAGAAGTCGTACTCGAACCTACCTGCTGTGAAACCTGTGAACCGATGGGTATTTCGGCAAGACCGCGCCCGATTCCCAAATCAAACAACCGCAATAATAACTGAAAAATAAATGGTTGTGCTATTAGAGCATAAGTTTGGAGGTGTTCAGCACCCTGTCCGAATGGCTCCTCACTTTCATATCATGCATGTTGGAGCTGGCACTACGGACTTGGATAAACATGAAAGTAAGAGATAGCTGTGACACAGTCGTTGGATTTTAAGTGGTAGAGATTAAACCCCCAAAAGACCAAAAACTAATCTGTTGTATAATCCGCATCCACGGACTCCACCCGAACGATTGTCTCGGGGGGGGGGGGGGGGTAGGAAGTATCGAGTGAAATGGCCTGTTAAAACGGGTTGAACGCCGACAATCGGTAAAGGTCGAAACCTCAACGGCTGGGGAGGGCTTATTGATCCTGAAAGCTAAACTGATTGTTGGCACTCACTAGTCACGTCAGTATTGATAAAGTCACGGATTAGAATAACTCACCTGAGCCCCGACGAGGTTGAGAGATATACAGGCCATTATCAGGGTGGCAAGTGTCACAACTTGGGTGCTCTGAACCTTGAACGCACCAACAATGGCCAAAACCCCTGTAGTCAGGTAGATCAGGCAGGCTATCATGAATTCGGAGAAAAATGCGTCGACCACGATGATTACGCTGAACGCTACGAGGTTCATCGATGCCGAGAAGACCATGAGGATCCCGGGGATCTTGGCTTTCCTGATGGTCCAGTCTGTCCTGCCGGTGGCCGTGGGGCGATTTAACTCAACATCAACTTGAACTTCGGACTCCAATGGAGTATACGACTTCTTGCATTGCCAGGGATGCAGCGGCGTGAACACTTGTCCACTCCTTTTTTCCATGGTAGCCTCTCTGAATAAAATGATTTCACAATATCGTATTACCAATGTACATGCTTTGGCTTTGGATAATGAAGACCTACAGAATCTTAAAACGTGTAGATATTAAATTTATTTTTGTTCTCAATATCATTAACTGAAGCGCGGCCAGGCACCAATGCAGTGCCATACACAGACTAAACTGCGCAATTGACATCTTAAAACGGAGGGATTGCACTATTTCATTACTGTAACAAAATTTATACATTGATATTATAGATTCATTCAGTATTCCAAAGTACACGTTAGCTAACTACCCACTTAGAAAGTATTTTACGGTATATTTTTTCAACACTACTGTTATGGGCATCGATCAAATAGATGCATGATCTCAAAAATGAAAAATGTCATTTTCAGATTTAAAAACAAGAGGTTCAACTGACACTCGTATAGGCGTTTCATTCTATCAGGATTCGTATTTCAGGCGACATGTTATACATGATGCGATTTTCTTTCAATACTTTTGTTCGAGGGTCATTGCTCAATCAGGTACCCTGATTTAAACTGACCTCAGCCAACGGTTCTTACCTTGTTAAAATGTCCGAATTGTATCAAAACGTACACGGATTACCCTGCACGCTAAATGTAGCGTACTTGCAGTGCAAGCAAATATAGCACATATGGTGCAGTAATAGAGGCCAAACAGTCATCATAGTCTGCTGATGACATATGTAACACAAATTTCAATAAATTCATAAATTCATAAAACTAGAATATATCTGCCAGTGCATAAAGATGTAGTGTATATTTATGCCCGAAACATGTGCCATGTCCCATGCATTCCAACTCGATATCATTCTGAGCAAATTTCTGATTGATATGAAGCCAATTTTAAGTGCATGATCATTACATATGTGTTTACAAAGTCACAGTCACATCTAAGATAGATGGCTCACTGATGGGTTGATACTTGTGATGTAGACAATGCCTGACACAATGAATGCGACACAGACCTCTTAAGTCCGCGGATAGTGTATATGACGTATATACTGCCATATTCTGTAGTTATGTAAAATATAACGGCACCCAGTAAGAAGGAGCGAACGAACGCACGTGCACGTATATACATGTACATATACGACCGAGCGAACGCCAGACGAACGAACGAACGGACGGACGAACACTGACCGGGTGTCGAACTCACGATTTCAAAGATGACAGGCGGCTCGTTTAACCTTCTAATCAATGCTTTTATTTCATTCCAGTATCGGCATCTTTGTTTAACTCATAAATCTTCAAATACCAGGCGACGTCAGCTGCAGTGGGACCAGTTATAAACTCGTGTTCATTACCCGATATTATCATATAATCTCAGTTATCATCTGATTGACGAATTGCTCTGAATTGCCAAGCCACCGCCCACCTTCCGCGCGTGATGCTGTCATTATCACCATCGTTTCAAGCTATACATTGATAAGATTTCCTAGGACTGATGACTATACTTGTGAGTTAGGTGAATGGAGTTTGTTTGAAACTTCCCTGTAATTTGGTGAGATATGGTTTGATCTTGCTTGTAGGAAGGACCCCTTACACAGTCACGTAGGTATCACTCACTTGAAGACATGCTCACAAAGCTGTGTTCAAACACGCAGAAGAAAGTGGTGGGTATAATAGGCCTGTTACATGTAACTGGTTCAAAGTGCCGGAGAGTATTCACAAATTTAGTAAAAGACCGATATTCGGATGAACGTTTAACAGCTTTGTCTGATCACGTACACTATATGTACTATACTAGATTGTACCCCAGTGTCCGTGGTTTGATCAACGCAGAAACCCTCTTTGTTATGTGGTAAGGCCTAGCGTATGAAGGCAGTAAATTTGATTCTGTTGGCATAATAAGAGTTATCACCGAACTGGTCAGTCGACTAGTTTGATGTAATACGGCTAATGACTGACATCGTTAAAGTCCGCATGTCCTTTTTATATATGCGTTTACGATTGGATCAATCGTAGAGAACAAATGCCACTTCAGAAAGTCAGCACGTCAAAAACCCTTCTCATTTCCTATAAGGATGTTCGTGATTCTTAGAACTATTCTGTATCAATTAAGCCCCTCGATACACCATCATTAGGACTCGTGGAAAATGAACATCATCCCGCAATTTATGTTGCTCTATCATCCTCTTTGTTCATGTGATAACTAATATTGGTTCACGCTCAAACCTGTAAGTTAAAACGCAATTCATATTCATTCATACCTTTGTCTTTTCAATTTCAAAGAGAGTAATTTCGAGTTTATGTTGGGAACTGACTAGAAAGGAAGACATGTGATAGTGTTTGCTTGTAACGTTGTTTAAACACATGTAAGCAAGCTCTTCAAATATCAACTTGTCCTTGTACGAAGGAATAGTCCCTCTTGATAAGAACTGGTACTGAGTTGTTGGGATAACGCGGCGCTAAAGTGCTCGTTTGTATTACGCTCTGCGCCGTGAAATAATCTTTTAGAATGTACCAACAACTTAAGACGATGAAAGTTCTAGAGGTTTAGTACACAGAGGCTAAATAATCTAGTCAGTGTTATCGAATGTCAAAAGTGAATTTCAGAGATATCATGTTTGCCTTTGCCGCATCCTGAAGCTCAGGCCAACACCAAGGCCAACACTCGGCACTATCGACCGAGCTTAATGTCAGCGTGTGCGGGAGGATACGACTGACTCTGGCCATGGATTTTCGAGGATGCCTTTGCCGGGACACGGATGCGCTCACCTACACACGCTTTCAACGCAAAAGACCTGACAAGAAATAAATACCTTGTGGGGATTTTGGTATACTGGAGAGGGTATGATTTTTTCTCAGTTGTCAATCACTTTTCGTGAATAAAGCCTCCTAGCCTCCGAGCAGGTAGACTAACTCGTGCAACCCAGAAGTTACATAAGACCGAACCCGTTTACAGATAGACTATGACGCTATCTGTACTGAATGTCACAATGAAGGGTTTTCACCCGATATTTCTTTTGTTGATGTCGTATGAGTGAAAAACAACTGAATCTCAGGATGATTATTAGCACTGAATTGAATTTACCATGGGGCCGGGCACCTTTTCCACGGGGACTTCGACTGCTACATCAGGAAAGAACAGCTGCATTACTCTGGAGCGACATCATATTGGGTCGTGGACGGCGAATGATTGTACTATATCCCCGTAATGAATTCCTGATGAGAAAATAACGAGATCCAATATACGTATATGAAATGACAAGAACAGAAGTGCCGTGATATTTGGTTATCACGTACTAATCAACAACAAATACTCACATGATTGGAACGCAATACCATGATTACCCTCAATTTCGTAAGATGCCGCATAAAGTATATATATAGGACGACGGATGGCAAAATAGGCCTATATTGGATGGGCCACACTCAATTAAACACCTCGCGGATATCAAAATACATGCAGCAACACAAAATTGGTTCGGATGACAACCGTCATTTTTATTTCCTGAACCCCAAACTGCTGCAATATCATGATGCGGACGGTTCACTTCTCATTATGTAGTCCAGCAGATTAGTGCATCATCTCGCATTTTTATAAAAGAGCATTAATTTGGCATTGGGATGGATTCGGCTTGGAAAGAGATGAGAAATGTGTTGTTCTGATGACAGGTAGGATTAACGCCATGACAACATGTTTTTACGTGTCACTGAACTCTGAGAATACACACAGAACCCTGGCAATGTTCCGTAAAAGTTAGACATGGTATAAAACAGAAACACCGACCTTTCTGCTCTGATGACAGGTAAGGTTAACGCCATGACAACACGTTTTTAAGTGTCACTGAACTCGGAGTAGATGCACAGAACCCTGGCAATGTTCCGTAAAAGTCAGACATCAGAAACACCGACCTTTCTGCTCAAGAGAATAGTACAGTTCACCCAAGGGAGCCACGAGGACAGGTAAGTATCGCAGATAGATTAATCTCTTGCCAATTACGATTGACTTTGACAATGACGATATTCACGATAATAGTTCTTAATAAAAGGCTTGATGCATCGCACTTTAAAACGTATGTGTGTTTTTTTACTTTACGTCGAGTTCGTGCTATTTGAGGATATTTTATGTTGTCTCCGGAAGAACTGTCAAGAATTGCCTTAAATCGATCGCATGAGATCCAATTCTTCCGAATTTTAGCAGTTTTATTAAGAGTTAAGGCAAATTAACTCCTGTAATGGGAAAACGCAACTTGATTAAATTAAGATCAACAAGGGGAAAAATGGTTGTGCATCGAATAGGGTTTACATTTTTTGTGGTGAGGTTCATATCGGAGGGGAGAGATAACATGAACCACACTGAACAACGTACATTGTACGTTTGGTCTTATTAGAAGACGATTTTGGGATATATTGTCTATAATACCAACAGCTTTGGCACACAAGTCTCAGAACCACGACACGGACGGTACCGTTGTACCATACGCATAATGGACCAAGCGTACAGCACGACAACTCCAGACGAGGCGATTCGATGTAGAAGTGAAGTAGTGATTGTCGCTGCGGGTTGTCTCCGCCTGTTGCAGCTAAAGGATAAAGTTACATACATTCCTCTGAACGTAGTATGATCGGATAAGCGAACGTACACTGGCGTCATGTCTTACATTTTTGTACTTAACACACGGGTGCGGTAACCAGTGACAACATACTAAGAAGATCCATCAGCAGACTTTTGTGGTTGTCAGTCAGCGGTCAACTTTCTCTCGGTTAAAGCCTAGCGTTAATAAGGTTGCAGATTTCTTGCTACGATGGTGTCATACAATGTTTGAGACTTGATGACAACACTCAACCTCACCTCCAGCAGATGGCTGGCTTCATGATGACGGACGGCGGAAGTCATAACATCGCTGGCAAGGGTAGCACTAACTTCGTGTCGCCTCGGGCTAAGTTAGTACTGAAGTGATCGATACCATTGAACGGAGTATCATAAATATCAAAATTAGGGTTGCGTGTTTCATTTCTTAAACTTGAGAAATGTAATTAGTGGAAATAGAGACACAGTGGACGTACTGATTGGATAATACCTTACCTATATTATCAAAATCATTGTAGTACTGTTAAATATTTTCAGTTAAATTTTAAAACAGGTTTCGATTGCTCAGAACAAGCGACGAAACCTTGAAATCCATAATGATAGAGCCTTTAATGCTTTGAGTCAGTGCAACTGACTTGACAAAGTGGATGAAATTGAATAGAAACAAACGGTGGCAAATGATGAATTAGAATGCGACAGGCGAAGGTATGGGACTTCTTTGTAAACTTGCATTGGTGCGTGCGTGTAACTATCGATCAAAGCAATGATGTTCATGAGCATGTTGGACCAGGTGGAAGGAACTACTGATTGTTTGTCAAGCTGCGTGGTGGGTTTAGTTATAGGAATACCGAGTCGGAAGGAAGGTGGCGGGCCGGATATTTGGAAACTTTCCGTGTCGATAATGGTGCTGAGGTTGAGAGAACATGCACTTTCGACTGCCGAAATGTTGTCGTAATCGGAGCTCTTAATTGTATGATGCGACGAATTGGATTGAGACTATACTCAAGCTAATGACGACAACGCAGAGAGACAAACTACTTGTCGCAATAAAAATTACGTTTCACCAAGAATTACAACTCGAAGGTGAGTAGGCTAAATAGTTTCTTTGATTTGAATGTGGTGTAATATTTGTTACTGGTTTGGAAACATGGCAAATGGTATGCATTTGTTACCCAAATGCAGCTGGTAAGCTTATATCAGGAATTCTGCGCGCGAATGGCAAAAGATTGGGATCATCTTGACCTCCTCCCCAGTCCCAACATTGACAAACTTGACATTTAGTGGACCGATGATTTTTTTAAATAAAGAGACAATCCTAACAATCCCTTGGCCGCCTCCCCTTTCCTAACATCGTTGAGATTAGATTTTCAAACCAATTGATCTTTATGCATATTTAAGGACGACGATCCCTGGATGGTAATTTCCTGCAACGGAAGCAGCTTTTCTGCGTTTGATGGTTTGTTCAGTAATCGTAGTAGGATGTATCTTTTAAACATTCGACGATATTTCGATGCTGGTACATGCATATGAAGTACGACGGCATAGCGGTTTATTTTGTCATCAAGAATTAAACATCATGACTAGATAGTCGTAAATCGACTTTCGTGCAATACAGGCCTACATATTAGTGGGTTGCACTTCCCCATTGACTACACCGCTGAAACATGATCACTCCGCTTGATGTTTAGCATATTCCGATGCCGGGCAAGATGTTGCAAAAGCATTGGTACTGTTCTCCATGTGCTGGGTGATCACACATGAGTCACACCCATGCAACATAATTGTGAGGCAGTACTTGCACTACTAATAGCATTCCGCGAAGATGACGTCACTGCAGCTGCTGCCCTCTATTTCCCCATCGCTGAATTACAGGCAATGTCGGACAAACATGCGGTTTCGTTATGGATTCAGGTTTTCTAACTATAGGGCAGTTAGATTCAATCTGGCACATGTCCGAGTGTTGGAAATACTACATAATTGTTCTGAATATTTCTTTCTCTGACTCTATGGTATCATTCATGCTAAAAACAATGCAGGATCAAAGATAATTGACTTTGAAATAAGCTCAAATGCGTAGAAATAAGTGTCGATGTCCGACTGTCACGTGACTAAATCGTCATCAATATCTTATGCAAATGACCTTGTGAGCTATAAATAGTAACTTCGCGGAATGCTATTCGAGAAAAGGCCTTGCTTTTTCTTCAACTTGTGCGCGCAGACGATGGCTTGCAATTGCAACCAAGCAAATGTGGTTTGACAAAACAGGCGAATCCGTGGCTTATCTTTCCACTGAACCATTCTGTGTCTGTATCATCACTAAGCCTGACGTGTATACCTTGCCTTTATGAAATGGACTGTTAGTCATCCATCATAACATGCCTGTAGGCAGGAATAAATAAAAGTTATAGTCGTTATATTGCTACAGGGGACGGTTCCTAATTGTTTGTTACATGTGTTTCGGACATGACAATTTCACCATATTCTATCCACTAACTATAGTTTCAGTGTTCTCGTTGTTCGCGAACATGTAAGCCCATGGAAATCAAGAATCTTATTACGCATCGTATGATGGGTAAACGCTATTGTATGTTATAAAAACATTTTAGTTAGACATGCCCAAAACTTGCTTGTCCATTATCGCAACTAACTGAAGCCCTCCGGATGTATGTATGAGTTTCTGGTATTCCATTGTTGCCGTGACTTTCCTACATGAACTTAAAACAGATCGAAGAACCAAACCCCTCTGCTCGTCGCGTTTAATATCACATTTTTAAAATTAAAATTCCTTCTCTGTTTGATAACTTCACGCCGGCACATCATTCAAAATTATTGTAACTGAGAAAAACTTTCCTTAATCATGTAGCTGAGGAGTCAAAACACCATAGAACATGATCCTCGTATTGTTGACCCGACAAACAACGTGTTCGTTCAGGAAATTATGACTATCGTTGTCTACTGGGTCGGTATGACAGTTCCAGGGATTCAGATTCAGATTCAGTACAATTATGGATATAAATAGGATCGGACAATATTTCGCGGGAACATTTTCATCTCCTACGCTGGCCATCGAAAGCTGTCATGTGTTAAGTGGCGAAAGTGCACGTATACCAATATAAAAGTAGTATCAGGGCTACTTCAGGCTACGATTGACCTATTAAGCATTGACCTAGTTGCCAGAGTGATGTTTACCTGACCTTGAAGTGAAGGACTGTTTTGATTCTAACCTTGAGCTGGAAAGCAAGACAGGTGTTTTGGCCCATGTCTTTGGTGAAGGTTATATTTCAAATCAAATAGGTCATCACATTAGAAACTAGATCGCTTCACTTTGTATTGTAACATTAGTTTTAGTTGGTGTTGATTTGATGGTCTGTATTCAATCCTGTCATATTCTTTTAGATCCAATAAAGGTAGACATGGGCTACTTCACCTCAGCAACCTAGTTTCTAATGTAATGACCTATTTGATTTGAAATATAACCTTTTGGAGCGTTTATTAGTAAACAGTTGCAGGTTTTGGTTTTACCAAATGTACTTTTCTTGGTTGATGTCCCCATCGCTTCTGTGAGACAAATTGTACCTTGGCTATCATCTCATAAAATATAGCTAACTATGGCGTAATAGGACGGTAACACCCCAAGGAAAGGAACGTTCCAAAAAAATCGCTCTCGGCTGCAGGCAAGCAATGAAAAGAGTGAGATTTCATCAGTTCATCAATGAGATTTCATCAATTTCTAGGTAGCATTGTTTCTTTTCTGTCAGTGATATGTCAGTAATGGCTGTATTCATCCTAACTCGCGCAAATGCACCATTTATGAAAGCGACATCCACATTTTCTTAATTTTGCAGCATTAATTCCCATGCCAGAGTCTGCAGATATGTTCGGACTTTGCAAAATGTTTGCAAACATCTGGAATCTGTCTTTTACATTACACAATTAATTTAAACCAGCTCTAAATTCACATTACACCATTCATTTGAACTAGTTTCCTTTTTCTCATTATCCTGCCTCTAAAGTACCTTGAAAATGAAGTCCACGCGCCATCCAGCCTGCAAGGGGAGAGAAATAATAAGTCGAGGGCGTGTATGGGGTGACAATAAGTAGGCGTGATCAGTAGGCGTGTGGGGTGACATTATTCAAAGATGAAATATGAAGATGCTATTTGATAATCATTAGATGAGTGGAATATGATATCATAATTGGCGTTTGTGTGTTTGGCTGTTGTGACCTGGGTACCTTAAGGTTAACATTTTCTGAGTCAACATCCTGCGTAAACGTGTTTCAGTCAGGGCCATTAGCCATCTTTAAAACTGCTCTGCTTGGCACGGGAAAACGTTGATACGTGAACAAATGTCATGTTTCTCACCAAAATCATAGAGAGGTGACAAGTGAGGGTTGGTCTTGAGTCCACATCAATAGCGGAAGAACTGCAAGTTTAAGCTAGTGGGAATCTTCCAAATGTTTTTCAACCAGATTCACTGCCAATGTTCGAATTGGTAATTAGCCGAACTGGAATACCTCAGGCGATACGAGTGCGCTTGTCGAACCAAAATCATGGAAAGGTGATACTCGCCCTCGAGGGTTGACTTCACTGTCAAAGCTCACGGTAATCGTCTTGACGTTGTATCAAATACAAAAGGTTGCTTGATGAGCTGGCGTGCTAAAAGAAACTGATGTTAATATCAGATTAAACTTGCGGAAAAACTATACGGATTTTTATGAAGTGCGGAGGCTGAATCCTCATCGCATTAGTGTACTGTATTGTTATGATTGTCTCCTTACTCGAAAAAATTAATGTAACCGAAGGTGAGCTTGCTAAATGCTTACGTTTTTCCATTGATTCTCTATCTTGTGTGTTTACTCTTGAAGGAGCTTTCAATTACTGACTTCCATATACACTCGAAACCCACGAACAGAAAAGATGTGACTGCAGGCGATCTGACTATTTAGCGAATTTTTTTTCTCCAGTCATGTTGGAATGTTTGAAATGAAAAATCTCCGCAGAGATATTGCTTTCTCCATAAAAACACGCCTTTCTATTATATTGGAGCAGAGAATTAACTTAACAAGAGATAATGCTATCAACGGAACTTCAGCCGATGCATTGCCCCGCCTGACTATTGTTTGTTTTCAGAGTATTGGGTGAAATGTAAATGAGCATCTTCGACAAGCGAAACCTATTCAGTGCATCTCACTTAACAAGTAAGATTTGGAGTCTAGACTGCAATCATGCTGTCAGTCTAGACTGTACTCGTCGAGTGCTTCGTGTTGTTTTTGTCACATGTCGTGTCGCTGCTAATGCGATGATGACATATGTATGCATGGGTTTCTGTCGAATTTCGTATTTCTATCGCCCCTTACCTTATTTATAATCGATTTCAGAATACAGCAAACTGGTATCATTGATGGACCAATTACCTGAAGAAGTCGATTATCTAGCGAAGAGCAATAGCCTAGGACTGGTTATGACATGCGATGTTGGATTGGCCAGGCGGTTTGCCTTGCGAGAATTTCTCTGTAGGCGACACCAATCACATCGGAGCGCCGTGACGGGACGCATGCACGGTGAATGAGGGGATTTACAAGCTACATATAGGCGATTTCTAAAATTACCCAATGGTAATGTATATTTGTAGTTGGCGGAGACGGGTGAAGAAATCGACTTTTGAAAAGGTTTTGGTAAAAATTGATATCTTAGTGGTCATTATACTCCCACGTCGTTTCGACAAATTGCAAAATTATGATTAGTCTTACATGTACACGTTAACTACTGTGGCTTGGCTGACCAAGTGATGAACGATTCAATCGGTGCTGTCTGAGACGAGTTGAGATGGTGCCATGTATGAAAAAGGCCCCATTAGAAATGGATGGACACATTGCGATACAGGAATTCAATTAAGAAATTGCTTAGAGATGGTGTTGTGGCGCCAGGCGTCACATTCGGTATAGGAATACATGTACTTAATGAGGCAGACAGCAAACTTGGTCATCATCTTTGACGTATTGACGAACTAATCCCTGTTTTTGTCGTCAACAGAAATTTATGTTTATTCAACGGTTATTGGAAATATGACATCAGATAGTCAACATGTGGCCATGGTGTTATTTAACGATGGACCTATAACATTAAGCTTTACTGGATTCTTCTTGGATTAGCTGGGATATATGCTGTGATACGAATTTCCGGAAAAAATATGATTTCGCCACACAGAATTGGATTTATTGCTCTTTGTACGTTCGGATTCGTGACGATGGCTGAGAATTTGCAAGGTAAGAAACTACATATTGTATTCAGGGTTTGCCAATATTGACCAATGGCTTTCAGCACTGTGAATATCAATGCCGTCTGAGCGGCCATGACACTGTCACAGTGCCCGATAGATTGACCGTAATATGGGGAATAGATGTCCGATTAGTTACCCGCCCGATCATTTGTAACAGGTGTGTAAGGTGTTCATTTATACTGTACCATCTTCACCCTGTATTGACATTGTTCCGCTTCTAGACAACGCGCGTCAAGAAGGCGCCGGTATTGGCGGAGGCTATACGGAGGCAATACCGCTGGAAGTCCAAGTATGACTTCTACATACCCCCACATGCAGTTTAAGAAAAGATTCGGACATGGCCCGTAAACCGTTTTTTTTAGTCATTCGATTGGGCATCATGACTGTGTGTTGGAGATTGGGCCACAATTGGCGGAGTATGTGGGTATGCAAGGTATTTTTATAAGAAATTTGATCTTTGCTCCGTTTTAAGTTTTTTTTGCCCATCTTTGCCCAATTGGTCAAAATCCGGCGTTAGTGGTAATGGCGTAGTCAAATTCAAAGACATCAGTTGCAATTCTCTAGCAACCAAGCCCAAATGTTTTAAATCACATACATTGTACATTATTTACAGAAGAGCATTCAACAAACTGCAATTTGCAGCTATCCGTCACTTGACATGAAATACCACACTCAATTTCTACGCCGGTTTGTCATGATGTCAAATCAACATGACATGCTCACAGTTAAATGAATTGAAAAAGCAAATTTCCGATTCGATCAGACGTATTACTACCTAAGGCGTTTTTTTGTGGTATATAAATTTTTTATTCAATCTAAAGCTAATGTCATTTGTATCAAATCCTGTCGGTTCCAGTTTTCACGCCAGCAAATAAGTCTTGTTTTCAAAATCGAAAAAAACCCCACCACATCTACATCTACAAAACGCTAAATCGTTTAGGTAATATTTTTAACACTGGTTCCGTGTCTGAATTCGTAGAACTATCTACTGATGCGATTTGATTTCAATCAGTATCTATCTTGCCGTCACGCGTTTAAGCAATCTGACATCGTTTATATTCGCCATCTTTGCCAAACTCATCCTGACAGCTCTAGTTTGAGTCCTGCTCAGTAATAAACGCGCTAACATCTACCTCGCATTCCTACTTTCTCAGAAATAAACACGTTGAACTGACCCTGAGGAGTGTAAAACGCGACGGAATATCCTTTGCGAACCTCCGTAACAAAGGTTCTGCAGACGTCGCTCGTTGTTGATTGAGATTTCGAAAAAATGTATTGATGAGGCTGCCCTTTGGCTTGATCGCGGTAAGAGTCAACGTTTAGTTGATTTTTGGAAACTTGCTGTCAGGAACATCTTCGCGATCGTTAAGGAATAAAGCTCAATTGACTCAAGGAGAATATCAAAGGGGAAGTTCTTGTTTATGTCAGTGAGGATTTTGGTTATGTTTTCGTTATATCTCTCTAAATACGGATCGCTACGTATAATCTATTGGAAGAGAAGCAATCCCTAATTTAGTTCCTTTGATGTCATGCTTAAGTTAAAGAGATTGTAAGTTGAAGATTATCTTGGTAAAATTTAGTGATCTACTATCTCGGGATATCTGCCTGATGCCAAACCCTATGAATCATTGATGTGAAGATATTATACCTCCAGCTGAAATCATTCTCAATGAGGCCATCACGGAATCATCGCGGCCCCCACGACACCACCAAACAGTTTTTCTTACAGTACAGCACTTGTTGTGATTACATGTGATGGACAGGAGAAGTCACTTTGTTAATTAAGCAGGGTAACTGTTTGTCATGAGTCCCTGGGCCAAAAAATTACGGCTCGCTAAGGAGATTGTTATAGTGTAGCCTCTTATCAATTTACCAATGACGATATAAGGTTGTGATGAAAAGGTTATATACGTGTATGGCTGCGACTTATAGTATATACGGAGACAGAAAGTTGTTTATCAGCTTATAACGAAAAAAAAGCTAGTTATTTTAACTGCATGCAGCAGGCTTTTCCAACTGTGTGTCTCTCAATCAGCTTCTGCGTGCTACCGCAATCCATGCGGTCATTCGCAATTAATTGCATATTGTAATTCGGCTAATCAACCGGATGTCCTCTCAGGAAGTCTGCCTTTCCAAACTGGGTGTCTCTCGGTCGGGTATGGTATATACGGGAACCGAAATCCAAATGGTGAACCGAGATTAGTTGTAAGGTTTGGCTCGCCCGCTCCCCGTCTATTCTGAATATTTAACCGTGATTTCACATAGCACTAACTAAAATATTAGATATTCCTGCCACGGGTCACTGGAAGTACTTGTAACATTAAGATTCCATCTTTTTGGTACATTTTGCAGAGTTATTGCAAAGACCATTACACTTTTACATGCCATTGCCTGTTCAGTACGTTTAACCTCAGATCCATTGTGATATCACTTACTTATACTAATGATGATTTAAGCCATCGATAGTGAGAGGGACATTCGCCATGGCGGTGGCAGCTTCCAATACCAGCTGCCACGGCCAGTCACACTGGTTGCTGACTCCCGCTTGTGGATGCATTGCACGAAAGCCACCTTTGTCGACATAATAAGTGGTTAGCCAAGGCTATAATAATTGCTTGAGCGAAGCACCGTGCCCGAAATCGCGTTACACGAAGATGTAAGGATAATCCAACGGGTTGGTAAAGCAACTTTTAAATCGCGCATTAAACTTTGCATGTAAGTTGTATCATACCGAAGTTGCAACTTGCGTCAGCAGTGTTCCCTTATTGGCTAGTCTGCCTCATTAAGCAAGTGACTCCCCGGGGTAATTCAGATGGACCAGGCGTTCCTACCTAGATCCGAGGAATACCCGCGAGAAATGTCGTGCTGATTCTCCGGGATGAATGTCGCTCCTTTTTATCAGCAACAAAACAAGCTGCTGGCTTCTGCTGTGTCTAAGCTCCGACGTAAAAACCTGATCGAGCAATTTTCCTTTTTTTTCGGCGGAATTACAACGATAATACACGGCTGTCACTGTCGGCAACTAGCTTAAATGCATCTGTGACCCTCAAGCCTTGGATCCCCTCCGCCGACCCGGACTCCGTTACATCAACCGATTAACTCTGATGGTTCAGAATGGCTTAAATGCGGCGTCTGATCACTTTTAAAGCGGCGTTCTAGCTTACTCGAATACTAGTGATAAATTCCTTCCTCCATTATCAGCGCTAATATTAAGCCATCTGCTACACCTTCGATGAGTTTGAACACCATGTGTTCGATACGATACACTGGTTACAAGAGGTCTAGCACAACACAGAAAATAAACATCCGCTTAAGTTGCCATGTAAGTTCGTTCAATATTTAGGCCTAAATGTCGCCCCCGTGCCAAGGCAGCGTCAAGGTCATGGCACAGGTTTTTTTTTACTTCATCATCTTTTATTATGAATGCCACATACATTTTAGAGCAAAAACGAAGTGTTCTTTTTTGTAGGCCGTAATAAATAAAGCACGCTAAAAGGACGAAATTGCCTGCAAGGAAACACTGTCATATCGTGTTTTAGCAACAATCATATGCTGCAATCACTCTGCAATATTCGATTCCCACGAAATCTTTTATGTTAGTCACATAGCTCGGAAAGCTTGGAGCACAGAGGTTGATGACTGAGAGATATTGTAACAGCGGTCAGTAGAAAACAAACATTTGTTTTTGCAGCCGGTGTTTGTCGTCATAAAGCTGCCGCAATCACAGTCAAGAGTTTCTGTCTTAAAATCATTGATGGGCTCATGGTTGAATCTGTCTTATCATTAAAATCTGTGACGGAACCCTTGCCCGTCTGTTCCTTTTACCGCCATTCCGACATATACGTCATTAGCACACTATACTATACAATAGACCGACCTGGCTCTTCCAACAACAACAGTATTAAATATCAGCTCTTTTCGTCTGCCTCGGCGGACTAACTGTGTGACATGCAACTCATTACTCCTTCGCTCTGAAATACATTAGACATGAAATATCTTCCAAGCCTCACGACAACAATGCATCCAGTCACAATGGACACCATTAACCTTGTCTGGTAACAATATTAGGGAGAGTCGTGATAATGTTGACACCGTCACGGCGTATTGTAGTTATGAGCAACAATTATGAGTGTAAGAGGGTCTCAACTCGATTTGAGTTCAACGTCCGTGCTAGTCCTACATATATGTAGGACTAATATTAATTGGTATATTTATTCTTTTTTTGGTTTAGTTGGCAGGTTCTGCACTGAGTCCGACATAACTATGAAGTAAGAAGTACGAATCTATGGCGTCAAGCTCGGCACTGTAATTCATTTACGCAACACTCAAGGAGGATACCGCGGTGACGTCACATCACGTGATCACCTTGCGCAACACTCGTAAATTATCTTTCTTTACTTAAAACCCGATCGAGATGGATTCCGTAATTAATCTCAACATGTCGTCTGCAAATCAAATAGTTATTGTTGACAGTTAATCATTCATAAAATATTGGCTTAGAGTGATGGCCTGCTACCTGTTCTTTGGAAGCGACGTATTTGGCGCTATACGCTGCTGTCGGCAAAGCGACGGAAAGAAGTTGCACTTTTAGGCGAGGGTTTTGTTCGACAGCGTCGGGTTAAATCCTCCCATTGTTTTCGTACATTGCAAGAGCTAGAGTTGTTGTCACTGCAAATCCCGCCATACAGCTTGCTTAGCTCCAAGCACGGTTTTTCCGTCAAAGGTTTTTTCGATCCTATTTTCAATTTTCCAATGAGTCCACTGATAAGAATGTTCTATTCATTGGATACATGAATGAGAACGACAATGCAAACTATATAATCTAATCGTAAATGTTTTGTCTTCGTCTTATGGGACTCTGGAGCCTGAACGAACTGTACCGGCTAGGTTTCTTTGTTACTTGTTTGTATTGCCTTGAGCTTCAAAACCAAACAGGATTGTTCTGGTATTTAGTAGCTCACTGCCGACTAGCCGTTTGCGTCATCTTTTCCTGGAAATGCAATTTGACTTAGACGAGGATAATAATTTATCCAACAGGTTCAGCCATTTGATGTCATACTCCTTCTTCTGACCGTGGCTTAGAAATGCGTAGTCTCCTCACGGAAACCACGCGGTACTTTCAATTCCAGCTGCAAACTTAACATTACTTTACCAACGCAATAAGCGGAAAGATAGCTAGACAAGGTTTACCAAATTGACCGAAAAAGTTTATCCTGGTTCCAGTATCCACGCTTAGGCAAAAAACCTCTCTTTAATCTTGATTTATGACTCTTGCTGATTATCAACGAATGTTCGCCTACGCTTTTTTTTTAGCAATTTATCACACCATTCGCTCAGGTAGCAATTTCAAAGTTGTTCCATCGACTTGACTAAGGAGCGTAAATGATTGAAGAGTACATTTGTCGAATGAAATTCCATTTACTTTGACAAGTTGCAGCCCCAAACATTATTGTCAAATAAAATAATCTCTGATATATGAATATCTTACTATGTTTTGAAATGTGCATGCAGGTCCTTCGCTCAGGCTTTTTGGGACTGACGATTTTTCTTCAATTTTAGCAGAAAAAAACAAGTGAAAAAAGTATTTGGACTTAAAAAAAATTTTATCTTTCAGAGTGGAATTTTTTCATAAGTTCAAAATTCTGAAAGTTTTCAAAGTCCAAAAATGATGATGTCTCTTCATTTTGAGCAGAAAAAAAATCAAGTGAAAAAAATATTCTACAAAATGTAGCAACGATTTAAATCGCTCTTTTGCGTCCCTAATACATTTAGCATTATTCTTTATTGACAACTTAAGCTTGGAATATGCCATCATTCATCACTTTTGTGATGGAATATGCCATAAATCTATAGCCAAGACCCGGCAATGTCATGAGCTGTTCAAATTCTTTTTGGCTCACAAGTAGTCAATGTGCTATAATTGGATGATTACCTTATAGGCTGGATGTGGCGCATTACGTATTTGTATATAAGATTATTTCAAAAATATATAAGCCAGCCTTTCATATATTTCTATGAATATACGGTAACTCAAATCTTCACTAACCGGGATGCATGATTTACGGAATGCGTGATATACTTCGACTTCGATAACATACATTCAGATTTATTCATACAGCAAATAATTTCAATCGTGATCCGATATGATCTCTCAAACTGGACTGTGGTATAAGATAGAAGTAGTGAAGCACTCCGGCGTGATGTACAGTCCTTTCAAACGCATTAATGATAAATGTGCTTAATGTGTCGTCTTTCACCTGAAATCCACTATAACCTTTGGTTTCTCTTGCATATCAAATGAGTCTCTCGAATTCTCAACAGTTGCTATAAATTGCCCATCCAGGTGTACTGAAGTCGCGGGAAGTTTATTGTGCGTTGATCACGCACGCGGACATTTAGATCGATCACAATAAAAGAGACTACATGTATCTAAAAACTACATATATATACCAACTGGCTAAACCTTTTCGCACTTGTTGTTGTGAAGAATGACCTTGCCTTTTTTAATTCACATATCGCTAAATCTTCTGATAAATAAATTATACATGCATGCGCTGGATGAGTTCTCCGACCTTTATTGTCTTACTAGTATCGACTATTTGTCAAAGGATTTTGAAAACCCGACATGATTTTTAAGAAAATCTTTTTCCGTATTAAGCTGGAATTTAAGTCCGACAATGCAGCTTGTTAGAGATTTGCCGCTTGGTAAAATATCATTTTCATAGAATATAAAACCTAATCGATTGCGCTGGATTAGTTATCAAGGTTGTCTCGTATCGGGTGTGACTGAATATCAACAGGATCTTTAAAATATGGCATAATGATTTATACATGTGAATAACAAAATCACGGTTTTGTCTGCAGGCTTCTCCGCTCAACAATCTTGGGAAGTTTCAAGGGCAATGTCCCAATGATGAAATGCGGTCTAAAATTAAAAGGATGATTTGTAAAGTTCACCACTAACATATTTCAGGCATTGCCTAGAAGAGCAAGTTAACCCTGCCATTTTTTTCATTCTATGGATTAATGTTAAAATTTTTTAAGATTTAGGAGATTTTTGTAGAATGGCCCTTATCAAACACCAAGGAACTAAGAAAGTCCCAAAAGCTTTCTTGTACATGTAATTGAAAAACTTGTACTCACTTTTATTTTGCAGGCATCGCACCCGATTCTGAACCGCACTATTGCCCAGTAAAATTTTATTCGTGCGGGAAGGCGAAGAAGTGTCTGCCACGGTCTACAATATGTGACGGGAATGTTGATTGTGATGGAGGACTTGATGAACTTAACTGTCGTGAGTAATCTTTACATTTTTACTGTGGGGTTTGTCAATTCTCTGTATTTCATACCCCAGTTGTGCTAGAGTATTCGGGGGAATTAAAAATATTGTAGGATCGATCTTTTGCCATAAAACCTCAGCATAACAATTATACCGAACACAATGTTTTATCCTTGGAGACGTATATGTAATTTTCCACATCAACAATCTCCATTTATCTTAGTTGTCCTGAGCAACTGCCGCAGCGGTGAATGGCGACACGTCCCAATCTCCGCGGGGCCATGTAACCAATCAGATGGGATTAACAACAGTCATTTAAAACCATTTCAATTCTAACGGACAGATCCAGAGAGATGGGATGCCGCTGACTCCCGGTTAAGAGCAGTCACCGGAGTTGGTAACCTCGAAGGAACAAAAACCGGCTCGTTAAGGCTGGCTAAATGAGCACTTGACCATTTGGCTTCATCATATCGTTTCTTCTTTCAGGGGATAAATTTGATGATGAATATTGGAATCAGCGTTATCCAAAACGTCCAGATGCTGACCGGGAAACGGAGAAAGATGCATGTGGTAGGTGTTAATTTCAGGGTGAACTTATGGGATTCATACGGCGGATGAGAAAGGACATCAAAGAATCTTTTTCAACACGAAAAAAATATTTCCTGAAATATCTCGATCGATCAAGATAAATGTGTTGTCTCGGGCGATCGAGATATTTCAGGAAAAAAATTAAATATTTGTTTTTTCATGTTATTAAGAAAACTGATATCCTTTCTCGGCCATCATATGTATAGTCAATCGTTCCTGTGTATTCAACGATCGAGGTATTACCGGGAAAAAATTCATGTAAAAAAAACATAAATCGCCGATTCGAGGTCCTCATTGAAGGAATAAATGCATGAATGAATGAAAAGTAGTGCGAACTTAGGAACTTTACTTTCCGCTTGTCCACGGGCCTGTTGTCCTTCAACCTCTGAAGTCCTTTAGCCTGCGAGTTTCTATATATTCTGTCATGGCAGCGTGGTCACCAATTCGACAAGTTATTGATAGTGAGCAGGTGAGATGGCCAACGTTCTATCGAAGTATTGTGCCACGTCACGCATCCAGTGCAACCGTGTGGCCGAACCAAAGATATCGGGGAGATTTAGTGAAAGGTTCTCATGACATTGCATTGTGACTTGTCACGAATTCTACCAGATATGCCATTAAGACTTGGAAATATAGATACATCTACATGTATCATCTGAAAAATTAAAGTACATGTACCAGACGTAATTAGACACTGACGTGACGACTTCTTTAATAAATTATTGCCACCCTGGATAAACACCTTTATCATGCTCAGAACCCTTAACAATTTCTTTGAGCAAAGTTACACCTTTGATATCATGTTATCAAAACGATGGTCGAAAAACGCCAACAGTGAATGACGAATTAAGTTCCAAATATTATTTACAAGTTTTCCTGAGATCTCCATGTGGGGAAGAAGACAAAGTTTCAGAGCTAACAATAAAAAAAACACTTTTTCACTCTGGCAGTTTTATCTTCCAGCTCACTCACTGCTGCTGGCTCCTGATAAAATAACTGACCGCCCATTTCAGCTTGGTTCAGCCAAAGACGATCAATTAGATCCATCATCATATACGACAGATACAGACATGACAATCTGCCCAGTGTTTTAGACTGGTTTTATACTCACTTTTAATGTACTGGTTTTATACTCACTTTTAATGTACGGTTAAAAGTTTGATTTTAAGTTGGCGAGATGTAAAAACCTTGGTGAACAATAAGGAGGCGATGCTACTGTTACAATGTACAAGTACGTCACTTTTATCTCCCGAAATCAATCTGCCAGCTTGCGGCTACCATATTTCTTTGCACTGTATTGAATTGATATATCACATCATTGATCATCAAGTAATAAAGATCACGGTGTTACTTTATAAGCAACACCCAATCTATTCGCGACGACCTCTGTTGATATGGGGTTCACCATTATTCTCGACTTCATATTCTGCTATGCATTGTTAATCGCGACCAGTCCCACGAGAGGAGATAATGAGAATTGACGTATGAGCCTGATTGGTGGGTGACCATAACAGTAACGCAAGCAAAAATAGGGAGTGATATCGGTACCATCTCAAACCTGACACCGCCTTATCCCCTGGGAGAGCAGAGGAAGTAATAGAAGTGTAGCACAGATGTTCTGCCTCGTTACCAAAATCATATTGCACATAAAATGGAAAAGTTGAACATGTGGCTTTGGAATCACCCGCTTCTTGAGAGCGGAGCATAAACAAACACATCCGAACACTTTTGGCCTCCTGGCTGGTTTATTCAATCAACAACAAAGCCAAGTTGGGCACAAGCCATAGCAACAGTGTATTCTGTGTAGACTATGCGAACTTACTTCCCACATTTGATTTTAAGAGTGTATAATCCCATCCATCAGGAGTGCAGGAGAACACGAACGAGAAGAGTCATCGTCTACCGCAAACACATTCGTGCAATTACATGGTTGTAATGTCTTTGACAACTAAGCTATCATCTTTCAATGACAAACAGCAATCACAACCAACGTTTTCATTGGAATAAGATATTGCATATCACACAAGCCACGCTATAATGACAGCTGATTTGCTTCACACACTGAAAACATAACATCTCCATGGTCTATACTGGTCTGGAGTCTTGAACATCTTATCTCTGCAAAATCACATCTTTTTGAATCAAACTACAGTAGTAAAATCAACTGCTGGCAGTGTGAACACCGAAAAACGGACACTTGTTGTGAAAAAGCCATGCATCTTCATCTGCTCATGGTAACGGTTACCAAACACCGGTGGCTCACATAAATTTCTTGTTCTTTTCAGTCCTTCAAGATCCCCCACGCGTCTGTGACTGCAAGCACACGCGTCTTTACTGCAATAATCGTGGTCTTGAGCACATCCCAGATAACATCCCCTCAAATACGACAGTGTTGTAAGTATAACATGTACATCATTGGACTTCACTCTCATTTCGACATTGGTCATTTGAAGTTTTTCAGTCATAATTGCATCCTGAGGAGGTTAAGGACTTCAGCAATTATTTTCTGAATGTTTTTCTCAAACAGTTTTAAATTATTTTTTTGTTGATTTGTTTTGAAGAAAATATTTAGATAGCTAATAGACATCATCTTTTTTGACATCAACTGGTTGTAGATTTGTATACTGTAATACATGTAGTCGTCTACAGAATTTCCCTGCTTTAACTATCTTGTGTTATCTATTAATATGACCTTGTCGGCCGTACAAATGATGTGTACTTTTAGGTTACGAGTCGGGTATCTAAATACACTATGTCATGACAACAGTTACTTTGTAGTCATGCCAGATTGCTCGACAGATGATTGGATTGGCGAAAAATTAGTTTACGAACAAATTAACCTGTCGCGACACTAATTAGGCTTTCCTTAAGAAGATGACGACGAGGGTCCATATTCCCTGGACATCAAAAGAAAGCTTCCGTAGCTTAATAACATCTGGGGCTTATAAGCGTGGTAAATCTGTTTTGAAGGGATTGGCGTTTGGTTCGTTGTCCGTGTCAAGTCATTGAATTTGCAACTTCTGGCCGGACGACCGCCATCAAGACATACCAGAGCCAGTAAAGGTAAAGGTATTGGTTTACCTTTGCAACACAATAGAAATGAGGCCCTCCCATTACAGTGCTGGAGGGGTACAATCGGATACAAATAATAAATGCGGGCCTTACGCCCCTCATAATGAACTAATCTTTTGTCTGTTTCTTTTGTGTCGTTATTTCCTCTCCAGGTAAGCATGTAGTTTACTTAGGCAAACTGATGGCTCATCAAAATTTAAGACTTGCCTTCATTTTCAAAGCGATGAACCATATTTTTATCAACAGGAATATTTGAAATTCTAATCCGGACTTTAGCATACATGTAAGACAGAAATAATGAAGTCGTCAGCCTCGCATTCAAATTCGGGGACCGTCGCTCCCGACTTTGATTTCGACTTCATTATTTGTCTCTTACAATGAGTCCACCATTCCAATTTCTCCTTACACAGTTAAGTAAAGGCGGTTCATCAGTGTGAAATGGTTCTTTTAATTAGTTTAATAGAACGTGTCTCGAGGTGACTGTAATTCAGCCTCAAACATGTCAAAGCTGAGTCGAAGAAGGAGTCGGAAATCCATCTCAACCTCTCTAAAAGCGCTCAAGGGCGTAATTTCATCATTTCTTCACAACTCAAATATTGCCATGGTGTTCAGGAAACGATGCAGGGGACACATTAAACGGAGAAGGATTACCCTTGCCGAATACAAAATTATTGGAAGCCTGGGGAAAAATGTATCCAATACCATTAGCAAGAGTCTGTGTAAATGTCCCATATCCTGACCATTAGACACTGGAGGCAAGGGTCGTCACGGAGTATAGAAGAGAGTAGTTAGATGTTTTATATAATTGCGTCTCTTTGTTTGTAGTTGACATACAGCGCAGTTTTAAAGCTCAAATAATGCACAATGCGCCATGCTCACTGACGTTTATTTGAAGTGATGAGATTATAAATAAGATTACATAAAGGGCATAAAGGGGTTCGAGCAAACAAATGATCACACTTTTTGAACTATCAATTTATCATGCACGCTCAACAACAGTACATAATGATTGTGCACGAGGATACAAAAGTGTTCGGTTCGAACTCCCGTAATCATGTGGAACAACCAATTTGAGACTCGGCATTCTCGCCCAAGAATGGGTAATTGCAATCTCGTTAGACCGAGAGCTAGCGGTACATTTCATAACTCCGTCTGATCTCAAATTACAAAGACACCCAGTAATCGACTACTCTTGTAAGCGCAATAAGCCAAGCTATTTAATTATATATGACATGAAATGTACTTTAATGCGAAAAGAAAGTTCTCCTTGCTTTGAGCCTGTCATATGATAGCTTTTCATCCTCGATAAAGAATTTGAATCGGGTATCGAAGATTAAATTCTCTTACGGTGCACATGAGATGACATAATCGGTCGTGAAGTAATACGCGGCGCTTTCCTGCCGGCGAATCTATCGAACGAAATGTCTGGTACAAGGATAATAAAATAGGCATGGTGTTTCAAAGAAGGAAACAATGAGTGTGGACTGCACTTTCATGTGTTATGGGAGGGTTTACCTTCCAATGTTCTCTGAACACGGAGTCTGTACTATACATTAAGGCAGATTACTGGTAAATGTTTCATGGGTAGAATATACGCTATAGCGTTACCAAGCGAATGTAATGGCCGACATTCAAAAGAGGCTAAATGCGACACAATAAAACTGCACCGAACATCTTGCCAATACGTTTATCAATGAAACTGAAAGTAGTTTTCTCTTTTGGAAAAATCATAGTGCTGTTTGATATTTGAATATTTTTTTTTGCAGGGATTTATCATCGAACAATATTCAAGTCTTACGACAGGATCAGATGCGGCTTCTGGTCAACTTAGAAGAACTGTAAGTCGTCTTGACTTCAAGTTGGAAATAATCATGAGGCAACCTGGAGATGTAATCTTCATACTCTCTTGGAGGTGAAACATGATATATCAGTTTTGAGTACCGGTAGCTAACAAAGTTATCTTAGATAAACCCAATATTCATTAGGTGATTTGTATTCGACTGGACTCGTATATCGAGCCGGCGCGCCAAGGACATATACACAATCTCCATAAAATGTCTTCTGCAGCGTCGACAGAATGACAATAATGCGAATCCCATTACACCCATCTTTGATCAAAATATCGCACGCCTTAGACTTATCGGCATATGTCATGTTTGTAGAGGTCTGCAAGTTATAAACAACAATAGAAAGGGGTTGATGGAACAATCATACCTCCTCGTCCGGACGAGTGCATTGAATATTGCCGAGTGACAGTCTCAGAACTTGACTGACGCCAAAGACCTTCGCACTTCGTCGATGGTAAATCTGGGTTGCACTGGCAAAACATGTCTCTTTGGTTTAAGGAAGTTGCTCCCATTTGCATATTGCCTTACAGTTATGTTCCTTTGGCGTCCGGAATGTAAATACAACAGCTTTTATCACCAGCCATTCTACCACACCAGACTCGAGCTTCGTCGACGACGAAGAGGCAATAGAAATCGCATCAACATTAATCCTCGATCCCTCGCCAAATGGCCAGTTTTCATCCCCAGTCATTTCCTTTGGCTATTGCTGCATGACCTATTAAGCAGAGTTGAGCATATGGACGTTGGTTACAGTCTAGTGTGCGTCGGATATTAATGAAACAGTCGATGAGTAAATCGTGTTACTTTTATACATCTAAATTATCCATTGAGTAGGTAGAACCAAAACGTCAATAAGTTGTTTGATGCATCCAAATTTGGTTCTGTCAGCATTGGGTGGACCATGTACTATTCTGTAAGTAAGGCTAGGTTAATTCAGGTATACATGTGGCCATCAAACAATCACAAAGAAATGTAAGATCAGGAGGTATATCAGTCAACATTTAACCAAGCATACTTGATCTATACTCGATTTAATCAATAGGCTAAGCTCCTGTCATCTTCTTATCGATCTATTATTATTACACTAATTGTGATTCAAATTAACATAGGCTACAATAGACTCGTCGGAATCCTTTGTGGCTGGTGAAATTGAGGGGGTGAAAGGAACTCAAAGGGAGTGCCTTTGACTCCTTTGAAATTCTTTTGGCTGTGAGAAGATTCAGGCGAATCTTTTGTGGCCAGTAACCGGTGCATTAGCCAAGACCGTGTATCAGCTCAGCTTGCATTTTGAATGGTTTAATGGATCAAAAGCATCACACCAATCTGAGATAAGTAGGTCAGATTCGAACATTGACATGTCCATTAAGGGAACGCATTTCAAATTACATGTCATGGTATACCTTTGACCTTTGATCAAAAGTGCTTACTAAAAAGTGATTTCCTTTTTAACGGGATCGTGGCTCAGCTGATTTGCTTGGGGCTATTCATTTAACCAACAGAGCATCTCATTGGGACAACTGAGCGGTGCATCCTTATTTTGATCCGATCATCGAGTGGGGAGGCAGCTATGGATGACTAGTAATCGAGAGTAATCAGCGAAATAGCCTACGCATCAAGGAGAGCCGGTCTGTCTGTTTATTGGCTTTATGCTCGCGTGAGCACCGAAATGACGAGAATCCGCATTCTGAGATTTTGTATGGTTAACGAGAATGACAATTGTTCACCAGGTGATAAATGCTCGGCATTGTATAGACTTGTGGAAAAAAACTATATTAATGCGTAGAAGATCCTTAATCAGAGAACCAAAAAGTTTTTCGAGCAGAAAAAAATCGGTTGTGAATTTGCAATCTTCCCATTATTTGATTAGCATGCTTCCAGTTTACATGTAATCTCTTGCAAGATTCCAGTGCCACCTCATGTCAATATTTCTTTAGAGTCATTAAGAATATTGTCAGTGTCCTCTGTCAGAGTTGAGTGGTTGATGTCATGCCAAGTTGACAGCAAGCTGTTTTTTTGTATATTAAGAGTTGTGTCATTTCTTTCTCAATGTCCTTGAGGAGAAAGAAAGCAGGCTAAACTAGAAATAGCAGCTAAGCTGATTTCGAAGATAATGAAGGGCAATGTGAGAACATTCAGGTTTTACCCCACAGCCATATGAGCCTGAAGTTATTGCCTTCGCTTGTGAAGACTTTTGGCAACACCTGGATCAATGGGCCAAATCAAGAAATTTGAACTTGACTTTGAGATTCTACAATAGACAAAATACATGTACATGTTCATGCAAGTGTATACTTGTCTTCATTGAATTGGCAATATCTTCACATCTATGTCTTCAGTTAAGTTGCTCTTTTAGTTGTTGAATCAATTGGAAATTCTTCTTCAGTGTTCCTTTGGGAATTGGAACAACGTCGTTGGGCTTGACCTTTGTATCAAGAAAGGCTTAATGATCCTCAAAAAGAAGCTTAGTTTCGTGATTATGTACATTTTATTCTTTTCCATTCGTTCGCCAAAATGTAAGTCTTTTAACATTGAAGATAATGTTTTATTTTCGATTTCAGCATCATGATTCAAAGCGGGTTAGAAACGATCGAAGAAAGAGCGTTTTCCTACAACAAAAAACTGAAACGACTGTAAGTTTATCGTAGGTCCTCGCGCAAATGTGATTGGATTTGCTTTTTTACCATCTCGTTGTTATCCGAACTAGAGTAGGCTATTACCCAGCAGAAACATTACTCATAATTGTTTTTGATAAGAGACACCGGGCAACGACCTCGCAATATCGTCACTCCATCCAGCCTTCGTAAAAAGCAGTAATTGGCTTTATCATACTCATTACGGAATGCAACTGAACGAATCATACCTGATGTCACTGGTGTAACTTATCCTCATGATGCTATCTCGAACGTTTTCCCCTGAAAGAAGAGAAGCAGTGATTGGCTTGATCATACATGTACTTATATTCCGAGAAAGAAACACCATCATTGGGGGATATGACTTTTTTGATATGATCATGTACGGAATGCAACTAAACGAATCATACGTGGTGTCACTGATGTAACTTATACTTATGATGCTTTTTCTCAAACGTTTTGCCCTGAAAGAAGAAACAGGAAATAAAGAAGTGAAAAATTCGTCATGCAGACCTGCTTTACCTAGAACACAGAAAAACCTTGTATACCAGGATTCCTACGCCAAATGTTTGTGATCTGCCGCGCATCGTTAAAATGTTACTTCTCTCTTAAAGCAAAGTGACGCGAAAATTTGGCGTTAGATATTAAGACTGTCCGCCGTCAGCTAAAAGGAACTAACGATTCCGCTGAGTTGCTTTTATCCTTATTCCTTGGGGAATGTTTTGTTAGAATGAAACTCGTCCATCTCACATCGCTTGTTATTATCAATAACAGTTTTAAAAGAGAAAGCCGTTCCTGCTCAATTTACTAAACCAAGCTACATGTACATGTACATGTATATGACATTTCCTTTCAGATACCTCCAAGCCAATGAGTTATCCTCCATCGCCAATTGTACATTCTGTGGATGCGAATCTGTCACTGACATGTAAGTAACATAACTGATGATCATAAAGCTGCTCAAGTGGTTTCAAGGAAGACAATGTACAAGTACTCAAAAGTTTGTAATCGCTGCAGACACGGATAGATTCTGTAAGCATGTTCATTGGGTCCTACACATTGTATTTGCTTAATCTAAAGTAGTATGCGTACATGTACATGTATATTGTGTTGATGCCTACCTTATTACATCCTGATATACAGGTTTTGATACTCCTACGTGTACGTCATATACAAAAAAAATAAATATCGAGAGGCGGAGTATAAATAACCGCTGTTGCCAGGATGACCTTATTACAAATACATATTTTAATAATACCTCCATGGTACAAGTAACTGGTATACTGGGAAAAGGTGCAGATGTCTGATACCTTGGCTAATTTTATTAGTTTTGTGAAGGCTGCCCTTGTTGATGATATTTTGGATGGGTGTCTTTATGTTACTGGTAGCTCATTAAGATCATGTCGATCTATCGGGTACACCAGAAAAAGTTCATCAGAATACTTTTCTTTCAGAGATTTATCCGCGAACAGATTTGAAAGAGTTGACAGCCTCTATTTTGAAGGATTGGAAAAGTTACGAAAATTGTAAGTTTCTTCTATGTGCCATCTACCCTTTTGAGTATATTATCTCAATCGGGCGATCGGGCGATCGAGCTATAGTTTTATTGGTGATTTCACAGTCACCACTGTAATGTTTTTCTCATTACCCGGGTATTCAGCCCAAAATTATTATTTTCTTTTTGGCTTATATTATCTCCAGAACGTGCGTTAATTTGTCATAATGGTGAATTAATGCAGTGTCTATTATGCTATAAAGTTGCGATTCCGCTTATCAGTTATAGACAAGCAAATGCCACGCCAGTTATCTGTGAAACCTACACTGACACCACGAGATTTGACACAATCACGCGTGTCTCTACGTGATCTCAATCAAATGAGAAATACCCTAATTGATTTCATTAGGCCGTTTTCACGAGACCAGTGCGTTTTTCTCTTGATTGCGGCTTCCGTCAGGATTACCCGCTGATTGCTTCGGTCACGTGACAATGAAAACCAGTTAGATTGATCATTTATAGCTGTCTGGTGCGAGTCTGGCGCTTAATTGTCATGGCGTCGTCAAAACTGAGAAACACCATGGAAAAAGCAAGACTAGAAGGAAAGTATCGCTTTTACCCAATGTTATCAAAAAATACGTGTTATGTTTTCCTTCAAGTGTTTCCACTTACAACATGCCTTATATATGTACTGCAACTATCCCTGCAGAAACGAGTTCATTTGTTGCTTTACGCTAATATGATTTTGTATTTCAACATCTCATTTTTCAGATATACTAAAGCTACTGAAACTAATCGAAAATAACACGGACTTTTTATACAAGGGAAAAAGTTTATTCATCAACTCTCTTTACGTTACTCTTTTTGCAGGAACTTACAAAGGAACGACATAGATCGTGTTAATCTGGCCTCTGACTTGCATCTCAGGTCTCTGGAAGTCATGTAAGTAGCTCTAGACCGCATGCAGACAGGCTACCCTAGGCGCCCGTACCGCGCCCATATACGCTATGGACTGAAACTCTTCATGACTGCCGTGGATTAAAAACGTTTATCCCGATGCAGTCTAAACCGAGTTGGTGGTGTCAGTTCATGTAGTGTGCGTCTCGGTCCTTAGTCCCTTTCATCGGTGAAATTTAAGAGGGAGAGCGACCCCACGATTAAACCTCGTCGACACTTTTGCAAGGAACAAATAGTCTCATCATCTTTTTCAGTGACCTCGGCTACAACAAATTAACCAGATTGACAGTGCAGATGCTATCCCCACTTCGAAGTGTTAATGAGATGTAAGTAGGCTACATATCGTCCTCTCCTGCCCAAATGTTGTCCTAGCGTTTTGATGCGAGTGAATCTATGATTACATCCCTGGTCCTGTCGAACATCGCATTCGCCTTATTTCTCAAGCAGCAATTGGGTACTCACATGTATACCATGAGGTAATGGCTAATCAGAATATATACCGGTTCTCAATAATGACAAGCGCGCAGAAGCATGATACATGTAGGCGTCTTCTTATTGGATGATATTATGAGGAGCTTCTCCCAATACTAATTTGATCGGAAATCACTAGTCGCCTCCGGTCTTTCGATGCTTTTGTCAACAGTTCGAGGACAGCCTTTTAGCAAAAGACGATTCTAAAATAGACATAAACTGTAAGCGACTGCGGGAAGCGCAACAGGTGATACTGGGGGCTAATGCAGGCGGGCTCTCTAGACGGTGATTGGCGCCTTGAGGCAGTAATAGACACAGCCGACGATTTAGTTATCGTCATTATCCATGTTCTGGATCCAATGTATAATGCGAATCGCTAGCTAGAGCCGAGCTTCAGACCCTTTCAAATTGTATGTACAAAATGTACGTCGTACATGTACATGTATCATCACGAGGTCATTAACAAATAAAAATACCATTTGCTGATTGTTAATTTTCTGGTTAAAGCATCAGTTGGTGATCCTTGTTACCGCAGTGTCTTAAATGATTATTTATGGCTTGTGGCCTGAATGGATGATGCATGCTTGTTAGTCAAAAACTACTCAGAACCAATTTCGCCTTTCTTGTTAAGAAATTGTTTTTGCGTTGCTGAACGTGACAGCGTGACATTGGTCTTTCTTTCATCTATATCAATTTGTTGGCCAATTATTTTCGCCGGCTCCGGCTGGGACCCACTCTTGAAGTCGACATCAAAGTCTCAGTCAAAGCGCCCTGCTCATATTTTTTCGCCGAGGCTGATGACGCTTGGAACTAATTGAATACCAGATACACCACCAGGGGGTGATACAACTTCATCTCTGTAAAAGTATTTGTTTATGATTCTGAACCTGGCACTTGAAACTTGGAAAATGATCTATTATGCTCCATGGGCCCCTTGGAGGGTGATCTAGATTGCCAGATAAGCCTAGACGTTACCTCATGAATGATAATTCAGCCATCAAGTTGAAAAATGTACTTCAAATTCAGGGTTACGCGCTTGTGTCAAATGTCTTCTGCGAAATCACCTAAACAAACTGTAAGAATAATCATGATGCTCCAAGTTAAGATAAAGTGTTGCATTTTATTGTCAGAAAGGGATTTGAATTGCCGTGTTTAAGGCATCCTCACTCCCAGGGTAGTGTTAGCTTGGTCATATACTTAATCAACGTACCGAGCATGTGGCTTGGTATCTTTGTGGACTAGATGTGTTTACTTCTCATGGATTTTGCTTCTATAAATGGATCTCCACTCCAAAATATAGCAGATAAACTGAACCGAGTGTCTTTACGCTAGGATCTTAACCAGGCATACTGCAACCCTGCTAGATTGACTTAAAAGATCGCTGTCATTTTCCCGTAATCAATTGGCCAAATCCAGCAATGGATTTCACTGGCAAGATGCATGAGAGAGGCAGGAGGAGAGAATTAAAGCCAGCGTTAGTGGAAAAGATCTATGTTCAACATGGCCCCTTGCCATTACAAGCAATTCTTGCCATTGCAAGCATGTTTCGTGTTCATTGTCTCTGAAAATTGTGCGTCGAATTGCAAAACGTGGTAAAAGTGGAATTGGGCCATGAAATATTCAGACGTGGTTATCCAAGGAAGTTAGGAGCGTGACTTACCACTCTCTCCTGCTTTATCATGTTAGTCATCTCTCAGATTATTCTTCATTTTCTTTCCTGATACAGTCAGCAATGAGCAGGTGCCAGGGTGGTAATTTCTTCGTGAAATTGCTATAACGAGGGCGTGTAATCTTGTAAGATAAATCACATCAAGCATTTTTTAGTGTCATAAGGAATAACTATGGTGTTTTGTGTCTTGTACTTTTTAGTCTTTCCGTTGAAACACTGAAATATTGGGAACATCGCAACCATAGATTTTACACCAGTATTTTAGAAAATCCTCTTTTATTTGTAGATTGGTAAACGACAACCTGATCAATTATATCCAGAGAGGGGCGTTTAGATATCAGACCAATCTCAAAAGACTGTAAGTATACACAAGAAATATATATCATTATGTTTTTAAAATGATGAGTGGAGCCATAAGGGATAACTTTTCATTCCAATTAATTTTGTAATTTTACCCATAAAGTTACGGCACATGTATAATCAGAAGGCCGTAGGCTGCTGGCGATCCGAGGAAGCGATTGTTCGGTTTGCCAAAACATTTACTGCTTTTAATATAGTAAGGGTTTTTGCTGCAGACTCAGAAATATCATGGCGTCGATCGAAAATCTATGTTGGCGTACCAAACATCCACTAGGCCTATTTGTATATGACCTTGGCGTGACACCATCCGGTACACCCTTTGTCATTGTCATCTTTACCTATCTTTAGGGTCGTCTGACAATCAGTCAGTCCTTACCTATTAAGACGATGACATCTCACCATGAAAATCTTTCAGTTTTTCATATTAAACGATCTAGTTGCGTGTCGCGAGAAATCCTCTCTCCAGGCAAGAGATTTTAACGCAACATTCATCCGCGTTATCAACCTATTTGCTAATGCGTTCTGATTGAAGTAGGGGAGCCAAGTTAATTAACTTCCGCGTTTGTTAGCTCAGAAACGGGTTGTTTTATTTCAAATTGGTAGGGCATGTTGCCTTAGGGGTAATAATTGAAATGACACCATAAACGTTACTAAGCAGAGGTGACGGCGTCTCTCCTCGACAGTATAGGTTCCTCCAGGTTCTCCGGTTTCCTCCTACTTTACATTTACAAATCTCTTAATCGCCGGTTCTCTTAAGATAGCTGATAACGTCCTGGTTCGTTTTGCAACCCAGGGTACCATAGCGAGGAAGCGGACGTGTTTTTTTGCTCTCAACGTATGATATCGTATTTATCAGTGTGCCGTAACACCCAGCGCCAGATATCGGAACCTCCGCCTAGCTCATACATAAGCAATAAAAACGCCTCTGACATCACTGCTGCAATTGGCCTCCCAACGGTATGTACAAATGCTGTTGCAACGCCATTAAGCAACATCCCAGCACCATGAACATCGAGAACTGATTAAAATGATACCGAAATTCGTTACCGAAGACGATGTCACTGAAGCCATTGCTAAAAGTGCGAACATCCGCATTTTGATAAAAGGTCAAGTGTGGAAACACTTTTATTAACCCTATAAGACGTTAAGATGAAGCCCTAAACGTATGATTGACGACCCATTAAATCATGGTATTAACACCAGCAGGTTTCTCAACGTTAAAAGTATAAGACAGAAAAGGCGTAATATTCTGATTTTATAAGACTTCTGGCTGCCAGGCTCACCTTGCAGCTCTCACAAAAAGATATAAACGCAGATACCACGAATTAGTTTCGCTCTGGTGACATGCTACGGAAATCTTCAACGATTTGATCAGTTTTTCACGATTTAAACTCCTATCATTCAGACTCTCTCTCGAAGGGGTATTTTTATAGTGAATGGGAGACCAACAGCTTGATGGATTTGTTGATTTCCGATCTCCCTCGGGAAACAGGGCTCGTCTATAATTTTCCCCTGATAAATGTAGTCGTACTTTTTGTCGGCTCATCATCGTGGCTGTTGGGCTGTGGTGGTATACTGAGGTTGAGCCACATTCACCCTAATACCACAAGGAAAGATAATTGATTTTGATTTTTCTTATCTTTTATGGTACAATATAGCAAAACCTTTGCCTTATTCATGGTTCCTTCGCTCGGAATTACTTGACATTGATTTTCCGGCGCTAAGTTGGACTACCGAAGATCGAGAACTATATACGATCAGTTGACATGAAGCATAATGAATCGATCTATTTCAAAAATATCCATTTTCTAGAAAATCGGTTCATATTTTCAGGGGGCTTGGCAGCAACAGACTGACAGTAATTTCCAAGTCGATGTTCGAAAGCTTGACTGAGTTGCGACACCTGTAAGTATATAATGCAATGAAGCTTGGAAAGGGTTAATCAGGTGATGTGATACAACTTAAAAGCTTTTGGATTACATAGATTAGCATGCAAAAAGTTTCTCATTTATAGATTTTATATTTAGTATGCTTTCAAGAACTGTATTTTCTCTTCATATTTCAGTGTCTTATATCGAAACCGCATCAGCATTGTAAACGAGCGTGCCTTCGACGCCATGCCGAAACTCTATTCCCTGTAAGTAGAACTTTCTCAGAGGCAAGATAGAATATACTCGTGTTCACCTACTTTATAAATATAGTAAATGCGTTTGCAAACATTTACATGTAAGATGATTTCGAAACTGCAATGTAGATTCCGGGACTGACAAGGATGTCCCGTAGCCTTTTCGATCAAAGCAGAACGTATACCTCCAAGGGAAGCTTCGGTATGATTAAAGGAAAGGTTGGTTTCGGAAATGAGTGATGGTGTACTGTTTACAGTGCAACCGCCAATAATCGGATAAAGGGCCTAGAGGCAAAGCAACCGAAGTCCTTGTCATTAACCATCCATAATGGGCTTGTTTTGCCTCGAGCCATTTAATTTGGTGATACATGTTCGTTCAATTAACATGTCATTGCAATATAAACTGTAAGTCAATAAAGGGCAACTGCCTTTGTTTAAACCTCGGGCTACAGGAAATTAAGTTGACATTGTTACCGCTAGTTAGTTTTAAGATCATTATGGTATTAAAGAGGGTGGTGACAATATAGAGAGCAATTATAAACATCAGTCATCGTTGGTTTCATTTTTTTTGGTGGGGGGGGGGATCTGACGGATGTAATTCTTTACAGTGGTAAAAGGAAGCTTTTTGTGTTGCCAGTCAGATCCGTCTTTGTAATCATGTCAACGGTCTTTTGATCAAACCCCTTCCATAGAAAATTGACGTAATTATGCATTGGAAGAAAAAAAATACTCTTCATATGTCGGTGCCTAAAGGATGCGGTTAGGAGTGGTAAAGGAATCTTACAGTGATGCCAATCGGATCTCAGTTAAGTGCCATATAAACGGCCTTCTCATCCAGTCCTTTCCGTCACAAATTGATGTACTCATGTAATGCAAAAAATACATGTGCCGGCACGGCTACACCTACGGAATGCGGTGAGGAATGGGAAAGTGAATCGTGCTGTGATGTCAATCTGAGTTCGGTTCGTTGGTTTCGTGTAAAAAAAAGGCCTTTTATGTCCATTCATGAAAACGCCTCGTCTCCATTAGAACCACTCGATCTCTACAACAGCTTTGACAAAAAATGAAGATCAAGCTTGGCTGGCTTTTTCATCATTTCTTTTAGGAGTATCGGTAAAAGCTTCGTCTAACGAACCGAAGAAAGAAACCGATGGTCAGTTCTGTTGTTGTTTTTTTTCATATACTGGGTAACGCTTTTTTCATGTTTGATTCCGTGCTCCTTACCTGCGCATTTTTTATCAGAAAACTGAGAGAATAATGTTGCGTCCAAATTAAAAATGATGCCTACATGTTGCCTACAATATGACAATGAACTAACCTCTTGACGTGGACGTGTGCCTCAAAAACTCCCGCAGTTTGATATAAGTCGAATTCGGTGTGTTAAATTGTCTTGTTTTGAGAAGATGGAAGCATATATTATTTTTTTATGAAGACGTCTGGTAAATACTACTGTATACACGTCCCAAACTCCGCTTATTCAGATATCTTGCCTGCAAACTTAAGACGTATCGTCCATCATACATCCGCACCGGAAATTGTTTTGACTATCAACTCGGGGTAAACAGCTGCCTAAACTCTAGGTTGGCTATTAAGGATCACATATATTATGACATTACAGTAGAAAACCTCTTGTGTATGCTTATATGAACCCCCTTTAATTTCTTTTCGGTCGATACGAAAAACTGGTTCAGTCATATTTGGTCACGTTTGAGATACCTGGGGAGGAAAGTGGTTGTTTTATAGTTCTGTATTATTCTTGTTGCATCGAAAGCCTGCACTTAAGTCGATTCCATTTTCACATAAGTCCCTTTTCTAACCAAGAAACTTTTCGTACTAGGATAGGTTATCTGACTTTGACGAACAATTTGTAAAGTAACATTTTTTTGTTAGGAATACAATATAGCTTAAACCTCATTAGTCTAATGGAGGGGAAGTTTTAAACTGATAACTATAAACAAGCAACTGGTAGCGAGGTACATTCGTGAGTTCGGGTGTGCCATTGAGATCCCTTATACAATGTTGTCGTGAAGATGCTTATTTAAGAACAAAGCGCTTCCTCGGAACTTTCCATTACGAGTTGATTTGCATCCAGATTGCGAAACTTTATAAGCTTATCTCAATTCTCTTTTCAGGAATCTAAAGGGAAATCAACTTGAAGCGATGCCGTTCGGTATATTTGACAGGTTACATAATCTGACGCATGTGTGAGTTGATTATGTCTTCTGAGCTTGAAAACACTCGTCGTCATCGTCCAATAAAACGGAGTAATGACAAGTTGTCCACCAATATTGACCAAAAGCGATGTTAAATGTATTCTTTTGACAAATTAAAATCCTGGCGATAAACGATAAGATTAGGCATGTATGCATAACCCGACCGGCCCTTGCCGACGCAAAGCTCCCTCCTTCTCCAATCAGGCTCCCTTCCTTTTTGGTCATTAGCGTCAACGTTATACATTTCATCTTAATGTATATTCCCACATCTGTTACTGCAAGTGCAAAGTCGTCAAATTTCTTTCAAGTGGAAGTTGATTTTTTTCATTAGCCTAGTGTGTATTCATTGTCTTAACGCGGTTCTTTGTTTATTAACAGCTATTTCGACCGGTTCCAGCTGTGTTTCTACGCCATGAGGGTACCAATCTGCGAGCCGAAAGGAGATGGGATATCGAGCCACCACAACCTGCTGGAAAGCGCAATGCTGCGGGTATTTGTTTGGGTGGTCGCCATACTTTCCTGCCTGGTCAACGGGATCGTCCTTCTCGGTCGATTCCTTATCAACGAATCGAACAAGATACATTCATTTTTCATAAAGAATCTCTCTTTGGCGGATTTAGTTATGGGAATTTATCTGTTCGTGATTGCAAGTCGTGACATCATGTACCGCGGGGACTACCTTAGTCATGAGTACGACTGGCGGTCGAGTTGGGAATGCGACGCATGTGGGTTCCTCAGCTCCCTCAGCAGTGAAGTCTCCGTACTGATACTGACTGTCATAACATTAGACCGTTACATGTGCGTCATGTACCCATTAAACATAAAAAGACGGAGTCTGCGCTCAGCATACGCCATCATGGCTCTAATCTGGGGATTCTGTTTCATATTGGCTCTCCTTCCTATCGTCAGCATTCCATACTTTGGAGATCACTACTACTCCAACAACGGAGTCTGTTTACCATTACACATCCACGATCCATTCGGACAAGGATGGGCGTACTCCACCTTTGTCTATGTAGGGATCAACTTTACAGCATTCGCCTTTGTGAGCTATTCGTATTGTGCCATGTTCTATGTGATACGGACCTCTCGGCTGTCTTTGCGGTCGTCCCAGGTGAACCAAGAGACATCTTTAGCAAGACGGTTTGCCTTTATCGTCTTCTCAGACTTTTCCTGCTGGGTTCCTATCATTGTGATAAAAATCATTGCTTTAGGAGGTGAGTGTGAATAAATTGAAAGTAAAGTTTATCATTGTGAGGACCAGCCATCTAGTTTTAAGATACCAGCCTCTTTAGTACCTGCACTAACTCTGAGTTGAGTGGACTTCATGGAAAACAACAACAAACCGCCAGTGTTCGTCTCCAGAGACGGTTGTGGCCAGGTAGACATTTTGTGGCATTGTAATAATTAGTCGTATTGTACTTGCAACATTGATCCCCTGCTAGGAAACTTTCCTGGTTGTGAATTATGTCTTCTGCAATTCTCTTTACCTCTCTTCCAGGAGTCAAAATCAGTGGTGACCTATACGCCTGGGTAGCCGTCTTTGTCTTACCAGTGAATAGTGCCTTAAACCCCATCCTGTATACATTAACTACCAGACTCTTCAAGCAACAGTTTGTTCAAAGGATGTACCGTGTGTGTTGGCGGGCAGGAAGGCCAGAGATGACTGACTCCAGCAGTTCATCCGACCCAATGACGCGGCCAAGGTATCTTGCTAACTCAACGCAGGTATGTTGTGCCCGACTGGCATGATTGTGTCTTTGTTGCCGGTGCTTTCTACTGTCACTATTGGCACCGCCAAGATGGGCGGCACATCTTAAGAAATCCGTCCGAGATGTCTTAGAATACAACCAGGCTGAGTACAGTTAACAAACCTCTAAATGACATAAAGATAATAGCCCCTGATTTGGTGAGGTGTCCTACCTACTTTTTATTCCTCGTTTCGTCTCATTTCAGGACGCCAACGTGCCAAAAAAACCTGTCTCAAAGACCGCTGATAATTCCATCCCCATGTCGTACAACGCGGCCTACAGGCCCATCAGTAACAATACGATTACCACTAACAACGGGGAGATTTCGCTACACCAACGAGAAAGCAGTCCAATGATAACAACGCAATCTGGAGAGATAAATGGTGAGGTTGTGAATTTGGCTCATGAAGAGGACGGTGAGGACACATGCGGTGCGGATGATACGTGTTTATAGTTAGGGGTGGTACTCACGCTTGGTGTTGACGTTGTTTTGAGCATTTCATTCTGACAACAAGTTTGGTTTAGAAATTGCTTTCCCGTGAAGAGTGGGCATTGTCGTCGAGAGTGGAAGGAGTGTGTCCTCAGAAGGAAATATGTTCCAACATCAGAAGGTTCAATACGCCTATCTCAAGCAAGACGAATACATCACAACTTTCAAATAGATTTGGAAATTTGATCAAACGTGTGATTATAGTTAGAGTATAGTGGAAAGGGCTATTACTCATTCATGGCACAGATCTATATATCGCTGGGCTAAGATCCGTGTAGATACATGTAGTGTCAGTTGTAGTATGAATTTAAAAATGTGATTTGATTGTGACACCCTGTAGAATATCTTTATTCCGCATATTCATTAACTAACTATGATTGTGTTTGTTGTGCTGATATTATTACATTATCTGAAAGATCGTTCATTGTTATCATGTTCCATTACAACGTAATAAATTATTTTTACGGTACGTAACTGTCTCAAGCACGTGTTGTCTTCTGAAAATCAGTCAGGGACAGGATGGTGAGACACCGGTTAAGGAATTACAGAACATGGTACCATTTCCTGATTTGCCTGAGACCAAAACAGCAGCAAATTGACAAAACGTCCGTACACAACCACACGTGCTTCGTTATCAAGGCTCGTGACAATGAGCGACTATCGCTTCTTGAAAGTCATTTCTGCACTCCGCCGGGGTGGGAAAGGAATCGGGTAGGCAGCGCCTCTTTACTAGAACTAGTGGACAGAACGTAAGAAAGACGTCACAAGTGGAACAATGTCACTGGGTTTATACAATAGATTAAAAGATTATACTCGTCCCTCATATATTACATCACCATAAAAAGACACAAAAAGACAGCGTCGTGGGAAATCAACATCGCATTAGCAAACACAGCATCACTGACAACATCAATTTTTGTTAACCGCCGCAGTAAATAGTAGAGGCGCCAGTGTCGCGTGACCTTCTTGCTCCGAGACACCACATTGTTGCTACCCGTCTTGCATCCTCCCATCGATACAATGGGCTACAAAGAGATGTGCGTCCAAAGCGAAGACCATGCTACGACTTGTCATGCAAGAGTCCGGGACGCAATTGTCAGACAACAGAGAACCTAGAAAGGTGTGTCCCAGTCAGGGACCACTTTGATACTACCCCAAAGACAAAAGACAGTGACACTACCATTCCGACGCCCGCTCCAGATGAGATTTGAATCTCTTAGTGAAGGACAACCTTCCTACCGACGACGCTGTCGCAGTCCCATCGACTACAAAGAGATTTGCGGACACCATGCCCGAATCCACGACGACATGCACAATCGTCCAAAGCAGAGTCACAACCAACCGAGACATCACATGTTTGCTGCCTCTGAAGACCTCGATGCTACAAGATCATGTTGATACTATCCATGCTCATCCTACCAACGACACAGCGACCGGCGGAGACGTGCGTCCTAAGCGAAGACCACGATACGACTGGCGAAGACTGCGACGACACAATCGTCCGAATCGGAGTCACAACATATTACATGTTTGCTGCCTTCATAGGCCATAGGTGAGGTCTCGCCCTGAGACATTTGCAGCAAAAAATGACAAGGTGGTGGGGCAGCCAGGGCATACCGTCTGGTTGTGGCTTACTCATCTCTTTCACAGTTTCGGCGACGCAGTGGGGCAGCCATGTCAGATTCGGTCTGGCTGCGGCTGTCTCATCTGTCTCACCATATAAACGACACAGTGATGGAGTTGAGATATCGTTGCCCCATCGTGTGAGTGACACGCCCACTCTGGTCTGCCTGTAGATGTCTTATTTATCTCACCATGCTTGCAAAACGGTTGAACAGCCACGTTCCAGTCAGTTTGGTCGAAGTTGTCTCATCTCCAGCAACATGTTGGCAGGACCGTCGGGTAGCCAAGTCTCATCTCATCTTGCACTCAACTGGCAGGACAGTGTCTCAGGCGGGGTCACGTTCGGTTTGGCTGTGGTCATCTCATCTCTCACACCGTGTTGACAAGACGTTGGATCAGCCAGATTCCATTTCGTTTGTGTGTGACTGTTTGTATGATTGTTTGTCTCTAGCTGCCTCATCTCTTTCATCGTGTCGGTAAAACGGTGGAGCAGCCATGACAGATCAGATTGGCCTGGTCTATCTCGACTGCCTCAAAACTTAAGACGTGGCTGCCAGGTGGGTGGAGCTGCTATGGTCGATTCGTTCTGGTTACTGTCCCATTTCTCTCACTGTCTTAACACGATAGTGGAGCTTCCAGGCTTGACTTGATCTGGCTGTGACTGTCTCATCTGTTGACAAGTCAATCGGGTGTAAGAGATGAGGCAGTCACAACCAGGCCAAACCAAGACCGCTACCTCCACCGTCTTGCCAACACGGTGGGAAGGATATGACAGACACAACCAAAACTTGAGATCAGACAGTCACTTCCAAACCGAATGGGGTGTCGCTGTCATGCCGCATACCAGCATGGTGAGGGAGGTGAGATCGTCAAAACCTGACCGAATCGGATCTGGGTGCTTCACCGTTTTGCCGAAGTTTGGTGGAGATGAGACAGCCAAAACTCATACCACAATGGCCTTCGCCTACCCCGTCTTCTGCTGACACAATGTTAGAGATAAGACAGTCCCAGCCAGAACGTCTCGGACCTGGCTGCTCCACAGTCTAGCGGACACGATGTTAAAGTGACAACGTGATTGAGTTGGGACACGGGCATACACATCTGACGTGAAGGCCAACTCGGCAGTGTAGACATGCTCCCCCATCGTGTGGTTCTGATGATTCCTGTCTCATCGTTAACAGTGTATGCACCTTGTTGGAAGGACAGTGGAGCAGCCAAGTGACATTCGGTCTGACTGTGGCCGTCTCATCTCTTTCAGCCTGTTGACAAGACGGTCACCCAGGTTCGATTCTGTTTGTTGGTGACTGTTTGTCAGCTTGTAGCTGTCTCATCTCTGAAACTGCATCGGCAACGTCATGGAGCAGCCAGGACAGATTCGACCTGGTCCTGACTGTCTCTAAAACGTGGTAATCAGGTGTTTGAGTGACCCGTCCACCAATTTGACCCCGTTATGGCTGACTCTTTTTATCATGTTGGCGAGACAGTGGGGCAATGACGTCCGCTTCGGTTAGCTTGTGGCATATCATCGCTCGCACACTGGAGCAACACCCATTCGGCCCATTTTCATCTCTTCCACTGTGGTCACAATACGTTCGGGCTACCATGACTGACTAAGGTCTTGTTGTGACTGTCTTATCATTCGTATCGCGTGGATAGCAAATCGGTGGAGCTGTCATGCTTGATTCGGCATGGTTGGGGTAACAGCTAAGCTTCGTTTGGCCTGGTTGTGACTGTCTCATCTCTCTCACTGTGGGGTGGCGATGGGGTTTGACACGCAGCTGCCTCACTTTGGTCTGCTTCTGAGAGTCTCATCTCTCTCACGTCACCGTATTAGTGGCAAGACAGAGGAGCAGACAGGTCCGATTCGGTCACATCTTTGACGAACCTTGGATGGAGTGGCGATGTGGCTAATCCACCGTGTGAGAAACACCCAGGTTTGCATGGTTCTCTCTGTCTGAACTCTCTTACCATGTTGGCAAGACGGTGAAGCAGGCATGTCAGATTTGGTCTTGCCGTGACTGTCTCGTCTCTCTCACCGTTTTAAGAGCACGTTGGAACAGCCATGTCCCATTAAGTCATGTTGTCCCTGTCTCATATCTCACACCGTCCTGGCAAGACAGTGGAGCTGCCAGTGCCGATTCGGTATGGTTGTGGCTCGCTTATCAGTCTCACACTTTTGACAAGACATGCGTCGCTTCGATTTGGTCGGGTTGAGACTGTCACAACCCTTACATCGTGTTGGCAATACGGTGGGGCAGCCACATCCCATTCGGTTTTGGTGGTGGCTGTCGCATCTCTCACACCGTGTTAGCAAGAGGTTCGATTCGATTTGGTTGGGACTATCTTGTCTCTCACACCATGTTGGCAAGACGGTGGAGCTGCCAGTTCCGATGATACGGGGCAGTGGTGACAGTCCCATCTCTCTCACCATGTTAGCAAAACCGTGGACTTGCCTGGCTGTTACAGTCGATCCCATCTTTCGCACCGTGTTGGCAAGACAGTGGAGCTGCCAGGTCCGATTCGTTCTTGCTGTGACCAGCTCATTGCTCTCACCTTCTTGACAAGGTGAAGCTACTGCCTTGGCAAATTCGGTACGTTTGTGGATGTCTCTTGTCCTACAGTTTTGGTGAAATGTTGGAGCAGTCAGGATTGTTTCAGTCTGCTTAAGACTGTCACATCTCTCAGCCAGGCCAGATTCGGTCTGGTTGTCGTGGTCTCCACTTTCAGTTTCGGCCAAACAGTGGAGGAGAGAGGTTCAATTCAGTCTGGTTGTGCTCATGTCATCTCTCTCAGTTTTGGCAAACCAGTGGTGCAGTCAGGTCCAATTTGGTCCAATTATGGATGACTCATCTCTCACAGACTTGTGAAAACCTTTTGCAAGGTTAGTCATTGAAGAAGAGAAGACATCATATATTTATATCAATATGTTTCTTGATTATCACATTTGATGCAAAATACTTTACTCATCAACAGAATATACAGGGTGTTAACAATGATCAATTTGTTGCAGTTAGTGCCTATTGTTGGTTTACTGTAGCAGCCCTAATATGTTCAAGCTAGTCGATGGTTCTTCTCCGGCTGATGACTAACTAATAACTGGTAACTCGAAGATGCAACACACAAAAACAATGGTGTTTCTAGATATAGATACCTCACTAACCCACTCTACAACAAAAAGTCAAGATAACGATATGATTTTTTAAATGATTGTGATCATCAAATTGTTCTCATAAACACATAACAACGAGGATTCAGCTGTAGATAATCACTATCACACTCTTCTCCAGTCAACAGCCTATCTAGTCAACCCGTAAAAACTATTATAATGGACGAATGTTAAAAATATACTCAACAAATTATCAAAACAAATCCCTCTGTGAAGAGTTTATATCAAGTTAGTATTAAATATTAGATTAAGAACGAAGAGCCATTAAATCCAATTGAGGTCTTTTTTAATGGCTTTAGCATTAGAAGTGACATCTTATCACAGAACGTTCAAATGGATTTTGCAGGTTTGCAATGGAATGCTTTGGTATTCAAATCTGTGGTACTCTCAGCTGTATTTTACCATTGTTGTCTCCATATTTACGAAAGAGCTCTTAGTGGCTTTAGCATCTAAATTCTTCAAGTACAGTAATATGATTATGACTTTATATTATTTTTTCCAAAAAAAACATAAAAATATGACAACTTGCATCGTTTTTGTAAATCATGATTGAGATTCAATACAGTTTCAACTGATTTATGCATTTATGTGACCAAGTACAGGTATAGATTAATCCATACTTGATGTTACCTATTCATTATGACAATACCAAGGGTGAATCATTCCCAACTTCGCCTGGGTCTGATCAACTGTGGAAAGCATAACAGCTTGTGAAAGCATTGACATGTAGCTCAGACACTGACTTGTTTCCCTGCAACCGTTCTGAAGCCGATAAGAAGCTACCATACCACGCTGATGAGCCTACATGTATATGAGTTTACAGTTCATTTTTTTAACAGCCTGATTAAGATGACGATGACACTGGTCTTCTCAACAGAATATGTCATGGAGACACAGCTGCATCACCAAAACTACTTGGTCTTATCACAGAGGTATCACCTGTGGACGGTTTGCTGGAAGAAAAAAACAAATAATATTATTCATTCAGGTGAGTTTTGACGGGAACCTCACTTCACTGGCACAGTTCATGGAAAAACTATATGTAAAATCAAAGGTTAGGTGTTGTGGTGGAGAGTCCAGGGCCATTTTTAAAAGGCCCACTCTGCCCACAAACAGGGTAGTCCGATAATGAGGCATGGACAGTCAATTGATAGGAAGTAACATCAATATGTTGAACTCATCACTTACAGGCATTTCTCGCCCCTTGGTTTCTATCGGCAACAATAACGAGACAACTGCACACACACTGCACACTCCTCCATAGACATACACGGTACCCGTTGGAAACTGACTCAACAACACCTGAAACACAGAGAATATGAGAATAAATGACCATAATGATTGATTGATTAACACTAATTACTCCTTTGCGATGGTCATCGCAACTACCTGGAACAGAAATCAGTGATCAATACCAAACCCAGTGATAGCCAATTTTACTCGCAGTTGTGCAATCTTTTTATCACTCATCACAATGATAAATGTTACAAGTTGCAGCGACAAAAGTTGTTCGTTTGCGAGGCACTCTACAATGTGACACAAATGTGTTACTTACTTGTGACACGAATGGGGTGACCATTGCTCCTATTCTTGCCATGGCACTATTGAATCCCAGGCCTAATGAACGAACTGTGGTTGGATAAACCTGAAAAGGAATGTAGGATATTATCAGAGTTACTATTTTTTGGCCTTTGAAGATTTTTAGAACGACCCAGGACAGTTTCACTCGGAACATGGATTAAAAAATCAGTAAATCATTTCAACTAACCTCTGTTGTGTAAATGTAAACAGACAAAAACATTCCCGTGCAGAAAGCCCTGATCCCAAGAGATATCCCAGTGAGGATGCCTCGCGTTGTACAAATCTGTAGCAGGAGGAAGCCAATCCCAGCACCCAGACAATTTAACGCCATGCTCTTCTTACGACCAATCAGATCCAAGAGGAAGAAGTTTACTGGAATAGCTGAAATCGAAAGGGGAAGAATTTATTCATAACATTTCATTCACCTTAAAAATGTGTTTGTTATCATCCTAAGTCCCACCAATGTTCTTCTATCTCTTCTAATTTCAAAATCAAGCATCCACCTCCAATTTCAATCGTAGTTAAATTACACTTCCAATTTATATCCCTTAGAAATTTGTTGTGATGTCCCATAGATGGTTTACAGTAAAATTCCACCACCCATGTTTTTCAAAATGCAAATGTCAATCCCAAACTAAAAACTTGAGTTGTCTTTTCATGCCACTGGTCTTTATCACTTTGAATGATACAGACCTTGGTCAGTAGAAAGCGCTATACATGTATGAGGTAAAAGCCACCATTCTCACAGTAAAGATACCTACCTAAAAATTCTCCCATAGCAGATATGATCATTGTCATATAGTCATCATGAGTCAATGGGTGACAGTTCCAATGACACGAGTACTTTGAAATTGTATGATTGCCTATGACTGCAAGGGGAAAAGAGATTTGAATGAAGGTATGAAGTTATCAGTTTTTTAGACAGCCACACAGTCATGTCACCCTAAACTGCTTCGTCAAAAATGGAACCCAACATGAAATATTTTTGTACTCACTTTTATTAGGGGACGGAGGAGTACGACAATGGCCAGGTTGAAACTTTTCTATCTCCGAACTTCCGAGGACCATTCCATAGTAACTGAACGCGGATGCAAACCAGATGACGACGAGCAGGAGCGTTGTGAGCCAGTAATCCTTGGAGAAGAGGTCTTTGATTGATCCACGGCCATGCTGAGGAAAGAAGGGAACAACCACATCAACTTTGATAACCAATGTACCAGTCAATAAATTTGGTTGTTCCAGGCTACTTTGATATGTTAGTTGTTAGTCAGGATTCTGCAGACAACAAGCTCAATTCTACCCAAAACAATGTGTCACCCCTCGCCTGACCTCATTGATGAGTGTGCAAAAGATCTGCCTCATTCAAGCTTTAGTCCTGTCGTATAAGTCTAATAGTAGGGGTCTTCCCCTACCACGCTACCAACCAAGAGTCATACTTCAACAGTGTTGAAACGGAATTGGAAACCCATTCTATCTTACTGCACCTGTTTTTCTTCAATAAGTTGTCCCTCTGGTAAGGTAGTTTTATTGAGCCGGGCAGCTTGTTCTAACACCTGAACTGCTTCTCTCTTTCTCCCTGCTGCTACTAAGTACCGGGCGGACTCTGGTATACACTGGAACATGAAAGTAAAGCATCAATCTAAAATGTCAATATTACTTTACAAGTGATGGTTGCTGCCGATTCCTTTACTGCTGTTACATCAAGATGTATCTTGAGCATGTTCTGTATCCTGCCCGCCCCCCTACAATTCCAATGGCCATATTTAAAGTAGGCCAGCTCAGTGTACAGTCAGAGATGAAAACATTTCCCTCTGATTTCCTCAGGAAAGTTCAGCAGAAAACTACCTAAGCCATATGATGCAGCTTTCCAACTCTGACAATAGTTTATACTCACAAAGCATATCAAGAAACAGGCAATGATGAGTGGCATGGAAGAGAGAGCGACTAACCACCTCCAGCCAAGGGACGGTACAACAACTGATGCAAGCAGCACTTCAAACACAGACCCGAGGGCCCAGTAAACCTGCAAGTGAACACATGAAATTGTTGATGGTGCGTACGCCAGTTGGGATATGCAGTGAAAAGGAAGATTGTCATCCAGTCGAAATGAATGCAATGTGACTGTAATACTGAGATCATTCTGATTTTGTACGAACAGTATATAATGAGAATAAAAGTTGATTTGATCAGATTATTCATTGCACTACCAGCTCAGAGATGAGTATAGAGTTAGCACATTAGGATACAGGCCTGGAACCAAGGAGTACCTCCTTGGATCCCCCTTTGAATTATATAGTTTCAGGTTCTACATCAGATTATTTAACACGTTTAATGAGAGAGCACCAGAAAGAACAGTGCTGGACATGTATGAAATATTCAAACCTGATAAATTGTAAGCACTTTTGCCCGCCATTTAAATGGCAGATACTCCGTGAAGAAGGTAAAGCTGAAAATATATAGTCAAATATACAAATTTTATGAAACAAAGGAGCGTTTTCAACCACATAGATTTACCTGGTGTCACAGATTTCATAATCTGCGACTTCTTTCATGTACAGTGTAATCTTTGAACTGTTCAATGGTGCGTATTAGAGTCCTGAGCACCCTATAAAACTCTGACACTTTCCAAAGTCTCAGCAACAACTATGCCACCAGCAAAGCCTTCTGAGGATGCCAGTGACAGGAAAAACTTGTTTCTTTCGCAACTTTTTCAACAGCTGTAAAGCCTGTATAATTACACACTCAAGCTATATTCTTATATTAGAAAGTCTGAGAGTCTAATCTAATTGTGATTGCAAGTAGCTTGGAAGGATATAAGGAAGCAATCCCACTTTGAACTATCACCCGTGCATAAAAAGTCATAAATTGTAGATGAAATGGCCAGGGCCATTGTGCTCACCTCATGTGGAGGAAAGATGGATAAAGAGCATGGTCTTGTGTCATGTAGTGTTAGGTTTGATGTAGGTCCAAGCAATTACAATTTCCCCAAAATGGCCAATTTACAGTACATTCGACCTCTGTGACCTTGAAAAGTAGGTCAAATCAAAGAAGACCCGGGTGACACATTGAATGGTTGTTAGAATTAGATGTACCTATGATATAAAATTGGTGCCAATCGGGCAAGTCATTACTAGGAATAATGGCATTTTGAAGAATTTAGGATTTGGCCCCCTCCCTGGAGGCCAAACGGCAAATCAGATCGCACCAAACTTCGGTACCTGAGATCACCTGACCAAGGGGTACATGTGTACTTAATTTGTGATCAATAGTCATTGCAGTTAAGAAACGTGCCATAGTTACGGCCTGACGGCGAATTTACGCCATTTGACCTCTGTGACCTTGACAAGAAGGTCAAATTAAAAACCTGTGTGACATATACTGTATGGTTGATAGATGTACCCATGATATCAAATTGGTGGCAATCGGGCAAGAAGTTAAGGAATAATCACATTTTTAAGGTTTTTGGATTTTGCCCCCTGGTGGTCAAGTGGTGAATCATATTGGACCAAACTTTGGTCCCTGAGATCACCTGACTAAGGGGTAAATGTGTACCAAATTTGGTATCAATAGTCATTGCAGTTTAGAAACGTGCCATCGTTACATCCTAACGGCTAATTTACACCATTTGACCTCTGTGACCTTGAAAAGGAGGTCAAATCAAAAACCTGGAGGATATATGATGCACCTTTGCTAGAAGTACCTACCATATTTTTTTCAAAATTTCCCGACTACTATTAAGGGAGATATTGCATATTTTCACTTTTAACGTTTGTCCCCCTAGTGGCCAAACCATGAAACGAATCGGACCGAAACTTGGTCTCCCAGGTGTCATTACATAAGGGTACATGTGTACCAAGTTTCAACTCAATAGCTCTAACAGTTACGAAACGTGCCCTGCTAACGGACGACGGACGACGACGACGACGACGACGACGACGACGACGACGACGACGACGACGACGACGACGACGACGACGACGACGACGACGGACGACGGACGCCACGGTATGGGATAAGCTCACCTCTGCTAAGAGGTGAGCTAAAAATGGGAGTAAAGTAGTTGAAATCTTGCGACCATGGAGGGGTGCACAATGAGGCATTTAGTGTAAGAGGTGTTAGATGAACAAAGCTGAAGTGTAAAGGTAGTACAGATAGAAGAAGTTGTAGTTAGAACCAGACGATTGCAAATACTCTCTGTTTTGTTGGGCTTCAGGGTCAAATGTGACAGTTAAATGTAGTAGAATGCCAATGCCAGACATCAATGAACATCCTTCGAGACAGTCTTCTGCACCAGGATATGACAGAAACACCGCTGTCGGGGTCAACCTGTTGGGAACATAGCAAGACCTGGGAATCACAAGCCACTTCGTCTCTGCCACAGGACTGTAGACATAGTAAAGGCAGGCTGAACGCAGAAGAAGAAGAAATTGACTGGTACAGAACTCCCATTAAACAAGAGAGAAAAATCCATAAATTGAAGGAGCTGACTGAACACTGATACCAGAACCGTATGAAAAAGGGAAGGGCCACACAGACTAGGGGTGAGTTCTGTCAAAAAAATTGATAAATTGTTGCCCAACACACAAGTTTATGTACATGTATACACATCTTGTAATTCGGTTTATTGGAAAGGCAATTGAGAGTACTTAGATTTTGAAGTCTCAAAAAGGGAAATAGGGCAGGTGAAAAAGACACCACAGTTAAGGACGAAACCAACATGTAATATCATAAAATTTCTGTAGAATCCAAATATGACCATGGATGATGATTGGACTTTATATGCACCTGGCTACTTACGCAAAGTTTCCACCAACTATCCCTACACCAACTTGTGACCTTAGGAACAACACCCACCCATAACTGGGGGCAAAAGCGGTAATAATACCAGAGTAGAATATCCATATTGAAGAGAGGAACAGAATCTGAAATTGACAACATTGACACGAATTGTAGATTGATAGTGAGAACAAACATATCCCCTTTTAGAAGAGAGCTTTCTGAAGCTTGCCAAAAGTGGATTTAAAAGTGTATGGGATTGTGCCAGGTTATGAATGAGTTTATTCTGACCAAAAAATAAGACATGTTAAAGAATTGGTGTGTAAAATAATCAGATCTAGAGTCCACTAAAATAAGCGGGGAAGTTAGATGTAGCCCATTTGATTACTAGCGCTGCGTTCTCCTTGGCAGTGGAACCTCATCACACGCTAGGAGGAAGTGTGTGACACTAAGAGCAGGTTACTTCCAGACAAAATGTCTGACAGATGTGATTTTTTTTAGAAAAGGTGGCAGACGATCCTACAAATGCCTGTTTTTCAATGTCAACAAATCTGTTTTATTTGTTTGTGCTCAGGTCACACTGGGCATGCAAGGCGCTTGATCTGGTGCTGACCCAAGTGCTGTGCCAGTAATCAAACACACTAACACACTACAACTGATTAAAAGGAAGTGAAAGCAATTACGTGGACTTTGTTAATCTTATGCCAGTTGTACTTACGAAAATGACCCACCAACTATCCCAACCCCAACCATCGCTCTGAGGAAATAAACCCAACCCAAACTTGGGCTAAATGATGTTAAAATGCCAGCATAGAAAATCCATATGGATGAGAGAAGTATAATCTGCAATGGAGAGCAAGAAATATAATTTGAAAAGCAATAGAGAAAAGTCTACAATGGACGGCAATACATATATTAGACTATTAGTTTTTGCCCTCTAGGCTTTTGAAGTGTTTTCTCGATGTTAAGATGGTCCAATGGTCATATGTGCCCCAAAACACCTTGAAATGACATCACACATCAAATGCCCTATTATTATGCCAAAAAGGAAAATAGACCCAAATTTGAAGAAAAAAAAGCGGGATGTTTTTCAAGTAACATAACTGAGACTGAGAGGCCTGCATATACGACGTTTCATCAATTGATACATCTCTGTATCATCCAATTATAACCATGAATTGTTGCACAGCAGCTGCAACCAACAGGCGTTTTGAATCAATATCTCAGAATGATCAGTACTCCAAAAGAATGGGCTATTTAAGTGCAAACTGAATACAATAATCATTTTGTCCCCGAGAATCTGTCGACACACAGTATAAACTGGTACCTGTAGTGCATTTCAAAGTAGATGTAGTATGTAAACCAGATGATAAAATCAAATCACTATGAATGATGAAGTAAAATCAGGTTGTGGACAGGACTCTGCCAGAAATCACAGATAAAACAGATAAGGTGAGAATTGCAAACAATCTCACATATGTCATACAACAATTCTATGCATGAAAATTCCCCTCCCCCCAAAAAATATTGCACTTCTGATGGCCAAGGGATATGCAACATTCTTAAACATCTTGGTTAAAATGTTTCTCTTTCATAACGGATTATATATTAGCATGATAAGCCCTGTTTTGACCACAGAGGTTTTGGCGAGACAACCATGAACTATTGGGTTGGTAGAAAAAGTACACTTTTCATAGCGATAAATCGCACATCAATCATCAGTCTGACCGCAGCTGTTGCCATTGACCAACAGGCCTAACGATAATGCTTATTTATGACTGTGGAAGTCGACAAAGGTACAACAGCTCGAAAGGAAATGCAGAAAAAATCAATAACATGATCAGATGATACACGCACAACTCGTATTAGAACAGACGGCCATCTGCACGTTGTTATTGAAGTCATGTGAATCATCGCTTCCAATTAAACAGTCAACAGAAGAAGATCTGGCAATGCATACAGTCAGGCCCCATGAAACAAATATCAAATACGTATGTCATCTCTGCATTAGAGTTGATAACACGGCCAAAAATTTGAAATTGGGAATTCAATCAAGGTGTGGCTGCTCCTTCGGTTACAACATAAATGAGTTGAGTCATGAATGTCAACATGGAAAGATTTTGCTCAAAAATTTTTGTCAGGAAGGTATCAGGAAAAGTATCGGGACCGCATCAGGAATATCTAGCACGTCTCTCACATAGTTGCCCAACCAAAAAAATCGATAAATTGTATTCATTGCCAAGGAAGGTGCCCATCATAGGTTACACTCTTTAACCAAAGATTGGGTCGTTTCCCTTCCAGGCAGCCTGACACAAGGAGTTTCGGCTCAGCTCTCATCATACGCACCGGCCATCTTCCATATTTGTCACACCAGGATCCCCACACTGGCGCCATTATGAACATGCCAGTGAACACAACCTGCAACAACAACATCAAGAGTTATGTCAGCAACTGGCTAATAGGGAAAATGCTGCAGATAAGATACATACAGTAGAATCTCTCTAATAAGGACATACTCGGGACTGACAAGTACTGTCCTTAATAGAGAGGTGTCCTGATTAGAGAGGTCAAATTGAGGTTCCACTGTATATGCATGGCCGGCTCTGGCTAAAAAGACTTCAGTATACATCACTCACTACAGTTCAAACGCCAACTCCGTTTAAAAAAAAAACTGATTGCGAATTTAAAAATTTCTAATCGTGTAAATATGTGCTTAATATGAATTTCAACCTGTTGTGTAGACAGACAAACAAAAACTAATCAGCATATTTGCATGCAAAATAACTGCGCTATTGTACGTCATTCATTTCTGCTTCCTGAACCAACAGTTAATACAATGAACACGAATTCAGCACATCCCTTTTAAGTAGAGAAAATCTTGTCCGAAGATAGGTTGCCGAGTAGGAAAATCATTTGAAGGGGCAACTTGTTTCCTATATTGCATGGCTTTAGCGGTCTTTGAAAAAAGCGGTCTAGACAAAGTTCAAGTTCTTTTGCAGTTTCCAGCGTGGTGTCTAAATTGACAGTGCCTGACTGTCGTTTGACATTATACATATACTGCAATCAGTCACTTGTAATTTCAGTAGTGTGGCACTAACACTAGACTGCTAGTCAAGTACTTTCTTACCGTGGTGATAAGTGCAACTTGCCAACCCGCGAGACGCCACTCACACTGCAGGATGGGGGAAAGGACGGACAGGAGTAACATCTCCAGGGCATCTGCAGCCTAAAAACACAACAAGAGTACAAAACTTGCATATCACTTTTAAATTGCAACATGACTCACTGAAATAGCTCAATCTGCAGTCAAAATGCACAGAAGTTTTCTCCCTGTCATCAGTCATACCGCTCAACCCTTTCAATTATCCAATGTGTTATCACACTGGTGAAATCATTTCAGAATTAGTCTTCCTCAGCACCAGCTGTGCCCCCCCCCCCCCTTTGCATGTTATTGGTGGCTACAAGGGATACCTACTACTAAGGCTATACCCCCAAGAAACTAGCAGGAGCTGTGAACTTACTGAGAATATCCCCACAACAGCCATGATACGCATCTGGAATGAACCAAAGCCAATCTTTTCCACAGCATTGTCAACGGTATAGTAGTTGACATCATCTTCGTTATCAGACCCACCGTCTTTACCTGCAGAAGGGAATAAGCATGATGGTCTGAACACTGGTGTGAGAATAGGGCAATCATATGTGACCTTATGGCCAGCAAGGGGTTGAGGGGTGGATGCAAATGACCCCACTTTGGGGCAAAATTTGTAAAATTGACATGAGAAGAGCCTTTGAATTAAAAAAAAAAGTTTTTTAAATTGCTGTTAGGAACTGGGCCTAGGCACACAGAAATTATGTTCAGCACCTCTCCTACAAACGTGAACAATAAAGTAAACAGTATCTACCAATTTGACAAATGGTATTTACCCGTCCTTCGCTTCATCGGTGTTCCATTTGCCTCATCACCACTCTGACTAGTACTGTCATCAAACGAATTGTAGCTACTCGTGAACCGCTTGAAATTATTGAACATTTTGAAGCCACGTTGAAAATTTCTTAACAGAAAGATACTTGAGATTCCTTGATTTCATCAAATTAGTGTTAAGCTATCTTCCTCTACTGTATACGACTTTAGCACATTTAGTGGCACATTCAATCACAAAATGAAGCTACTTTTATTAAAGAATTTGTGTATCCGGTTCTGTTGACGCACTGGTAAGACACATCCAAAGAAAACCATGTCACGAGAGAAAAGCACCAGATATCATTCGATCTTCAATGATATATATATCCTCAAATCCTGATACAGAATATGAAGGCCTTTTAGTTTTAGGACACAATGTTAAAGCTAAGAAATTTTTTAACAGATCTGTGACCACGGAAAATATGCGTCTTTCAAAACAGTCACTTCGTAAGGAAAACAAAAAAAGTTATATTTCTAAAGAAGATCTTAATATAGCTCTGGATTTACGGATCCAAACTTGATAAGTTATTGAACCATAAGATCCAAAACTAAATTATGAACATTTCAAAATACGAAGATAAAAATGCATGTGAAACTTAATCCATCAGGCATAGAAACTAGCCTATGGTGCACAAGATCACTGAGCCACTAGCCTGGATTGATCTAATACCACACCTCTAATAGGCCTAGCTATTCAACAGCCTGAACATATCGATGTGCTATCGATTTTATGACAGCTTGTCCAACTCTCACCTGAGGGAACAATTATTGTGAGATATTGAAATGTCCAGGTCACAGCCCAGCAGGTCCATTGAAGTTGGCCTGACTATTCATGCATTGTCATAGATAGGAAGGATAAAGGGAAAACTTCATAATAATCTAAAGTTTCGGCGAAAGCAGAATCTTGTTAGATTATGCTAATATATCAAGTTTGAGGTTTTTTAAATACCGTAATTAGAACAATGCCTCACCACTGACCAAACTACGCTTGGGTGAAGTTATCATTCCCCCTAAACCTCGGCTGCTGCCACGGCTTTTGCCGACATTTTAGCTCCACTCTTGCGAAGTTTGGTAGGACAACCAATACCTCCAGTATGGTATCAATTCCTTAGTTAAAGCCTACATTACTTAGACTAATCTCTGCATACTAATAAGACAGCATCACATTTCCAAATGTAAACATTGCAGATAAGTCAACAAATTACAGATGCAGTCATTTTGACAAGACTTGACAATTTGACCCAATCCACATCGTGAAAACTTGACAACTTGAACAAGATACACATCCTGGATTTGACAAATTGATCTGAACGAAAGCAGCTGCAGGGTTCAGACAATAGAGCTGCCACCTATCTAATAGCAAATTAACCAAAATGGATCGATCGTTTGGCTAATGTCGCCTTTTCCCATGTGGTTCATATCAGTTAAAAGTAAGCCTCTTAGTCTTTGGTTGAAAGTTCATCACTTTCCTGGGAGGTATGGTCCCATGGGAAAAGACAGACAAGGTCTTAGAGTGCCTAAAGTGAATAAATTTCAGAAAGACTGAAAAGTGAGAGCTAATTGTCTGTAATAACATTTATTTAGAACATCATTGCAACGATATGCTAAGACACATAAGACTAAACAGTGTAGTAGACTAGTGATTTTTTTATATCGCTCTACATTTAGATGGCAGGAAAAATGATACCAAGTATTGCCATGCACCTATAAAGATAAAGTGGCAAAAAGAATAGGCAGTTTACGGTAAATTAAAGAGACAAACAGCACTGGACATGTACTTACTCAAATTGATAACATACACAGGATTTTCCCTGTTGTATACAGTTTGGCGAGGCATCTTCAAAGATACATGTATGTACTGGTCCTATGGAAGCATGCAGGCAAATGAACACACTGTACAAACATTTGGATATATTCAGCACAGCTGTTCAATTGAGCACAACCAAAATATGTAATGTATCAAATATATGTAATGTTTCTTACATATTTGAATATAATGATGAAAATTTCAGAAGATTTTATTCTTTGCATTGCAGTGGATACTTATGAAAATATGACCAATGACTTGATAGGCAAGAAATTACTTTTGTTGAGGTGTTTACATGGTTTCATTAAAAATTGGATTCAAAGATTCAAAGATAATGATCAATTTAACTTACATCCGTTAACTTCCTGTTGCTGCCTGAGTGGAATGTACTGAACGTATAGGCGCTGATTGTCTTCCATCATCATCATCAAATGAACAGAACAAATCTACAACCATCTACAACTAAGAACTACAACGTATTGGTCAGAGGAGCATCCCTGCAAACCTACATCTACAAACTGGCAGACTCGCATTCACATGTGGATACCTATCTGAAAAGAAAAATGCAAGTTTATTTTATATTTAAAACACAAATTTTTCAATAATCAAATCAATTGCGTTCATCACTGAAATTATTCCAGTAGTTAGCCTTTTCAGAAATATGCAATTATTGCAAATACATGCATTTATGTCACTGTGGGACATCTGTAACGTCAATCCCCAACCATTTATGACACATGTCATGTCTCCTCCCAACCACTGTCTGACACCTGTCATGTCTGTCCTGAACCACTGCCTGACAGTCCAGTCATGTCTGTCCTCAACCACTGGCATTGTCTGACACATGTCAGTGTCATGTCCCCAGCAACGGAGCTGCTGGGGTGGGAAGTGATCAAGAGATGCACCTGTCGTTGTCATGACTTCTAAGGCACCTATTCCATAGAGCTATACCCTATACTATACTATACGCGAACAATAGTTTCATGGTCATGCACCCTTTGTGAAGCCATTGTTCACGTATAGTGTAGTATTCCGTATACCTCTATGGAATAGGTGCCTTATGGCTGTCAGTCTATACTGTCAGACACCTGTCATGTCTGGATTATAGAACGTTTGTCATTGTATATTTGTATGTAGAAAAATATGTTTTACACACAGACACAGTGCGAGTGCACACAGTCGAATCAAGTGCCAGATTGTCCGACAATCTATACTGAACTGTGTTGTCGATGTATAACAGTAGTCTTTCAGCCACACAGTAGTCGGACGTTTTCAAGCGATGATAAAACGTGGACTAGTCAGGATGATCACACTCTCAATGCCGACGAATGATAAAGAATGGAAGACAAGTGGCCTACCAAATATCACATAGATGACCAAACCATTCTTCTTTGCAGATTTGACAACAAAGCTCTACTTTGCCACTTGCACTTTCCCGGGACCGGGCCGGGGTACTTTCTCAATTCCCAACAAAAGTCAAATGGAGCGAAACGACTTCGATTTGGAGTGAAACGACTGGGCGGGGTGAAAAGGTTAGGGAGCGAAACAACCGCAATTCGCTGACTCAGATCTCGCGAGATTAGCTTATCGTAAACATGGCGCTGGCATTTTTGGTAAAAAAGGGGAATTTTGCAGACTTATTTCAATGTTTTCCTTCCCGAAGAATCAAAGAAATTGATGTGAAATTACATATTTCGATATAACAGAAGTTGTTCTTCAGTAATATGTCAAGCTTTATCTAAAAAGACTAGTTTGAGGCTGTTTAATCTGGCTTGATTCAATGGGGTGAAATTTGCGCATGTGTCAAATTCCATGCATGGCGTGTATTCATGTACATGAAACACTGTATCCTTATATCAGTTTGCATTCAATTTATTGGCGTTGCCGTCGGGTTCACTCATAATTGCCATTGCCATTGGGCGATTGGCACAGGCGGCAGTCACAGAGACTTGAGACTTGAGTTGAGACCGACATCTGGTCATGCTTTTAAATTTTTTATCAATCGGATACTAGCGATATACAGACTACACTGTCTATAGTTGACTTGTCATTCTCCAAAACATATCTATCTGAAGAATTTCTCATTCAACACATCACCAAGTGGTCGTAGACAGTACATCATACATGTACTATGGGCAGGTCTGTGCTTTAAAATAGAGTTTTTGCCGACAAGTTTTGAGCTTATTTCCCCAGTACCTCTCATGTTTTTATCGAAACATCAATGATCAATAATTTAAGCAAAACATCAATAATCAATGATTGAAGCTTGGATAACTTTGATGAATCATCGTCATCATCATTGAGGCAAAATTGCAAAATCTCATGACTCAGGTTTTCTGTTATAAACGTAGCAATGTGGATCTTTGTTTTCAGTGAATGATCCTCGATGGCTAGGCAGTTCCTTGCCCTGGGTGTCTGAAACAAAATGTCGAATAATTCAAGGGGATCGAATTATCAGATAGAATTTTGGGGTAAGTGATTATGAAATACTTGATTATGTTTCGAAATTTGTAGCGCCTGCACTTAAATCTGTCGAGAAGGAATATTAGACACTTTAGAGTAAGACACTTGAATTGTATAATTTGAAAACCATACAAATTGGCCAGATAGCAAAGTGAAAGATTCCACTGTAGTGTTATCAAGAACTTTATCAGTTCTTGTTATCAATTGGCAATGGGCATTTTCTATCAAATTTGTTTTTACCTTTACTGAAGTTAGTAACTTTGTATAACATCACCTTACGTATTTTCTTAACATCACCTGGCATTTTACTCATACTCATACTCACTTTTCTTTGCACTTGCAGGGAACTTTTCCTGGGATGAATACCTGAAGGATAATAATGCAAAACCAGCACCACAGGAATGCTTCAAACAGGTAATGAAAAGACTTTTTTGTGATGAGTTTTTTTGGAAGATTACAGACATGAAAGTATTCTTAGACTTAGTGATATAGCATCCCTATCAAATCTTATGGTGTGTTCACACTGGATGCGAATTGAAACCGAATTCCGTAGAGCGCTCTCCGGAATACGAATTGGTTAATCCAGTTTCAGAACGGTCGCGTCACACTGGCCTGAATACGCATTCAAATCGGTTTTAAACGCGCCACACTCAATGCATACTAACGACGCGCCATCTATTATTATTATTATTATTATTTATTAACCTCCCATATGGGAGAATAAAATTTACAAGTACAAAACATATAAGTATATAATATCACAGTATCACACAGTCATTATTAACAAGTTAAAATCGCGTAAGGTGCTTGACCATTTCCATCTCCCGGCCATGCCTATTGCCAAAGTTCGGGTCAAAGAGGAGTGTCCTCAGCGAGTCAACACCACCGTCGCTAAATGCGGAGAATCCCGGCCTCGCCCTCGAAAACGAGGCCAAAACCGGGGAAAACTCATGTTGCTGACCAGCGTACCTTTGACCAACGAACCGGCGGCAACATACTTTCCATGCACCGGGCGCATGCGCAGTGCGATCGAAAACCTTAATTCGTATCAAGCGCGTCACACTTGAAATTTCAATACGGTTTCGTTGATTCGGATTAGCTGATTCGCATTCAATTCGGTTTAAGAACCGTGTTGGTTAAAGCGGATTGAGATCGGTATGAACCGAATTGAGTGTGACGCCCCAATACGTATCAACGTTTTAATTCGAATTCAATTCGTGTTAAAACCCCAGTGTGACCACGGCATTAGTAGCAGTACAAAAGGGACTATCCTGAGGCACTTCCCCTAACCAAACTTGCTTTAAAAAATTATACCACTTTTAAGTTGGAAGACATTGAAACCTACAGTGAGATATGTTGACTGATTTCCTTTATCATTTTTCTCTCTTTTGGTACCATAGTGTCACATCATCATTAGCAAAGTGTATGTAAAATAGAATTTAATATTTTGACCTGAATTCTCATTCAATTTTCAGTCCGCAACCCCAGTGGTCAACAAGTTCAAGCTGGGGATGAAACTAGAAGCACATGACCCAAGAAACTTGACGTCAACGTGCATTGCTACCGTTGTTGGCATTCTGGGCCCACGGCTTAGATTACGACTCGATGGAAGCGATAATAAAAATGATTTTTGGCGATTGGTCGATTCCAATGACTTGCATCCAATTGGCCAGTGTGAGAAAAAGGGCGGTCTTCTTCAGCCTCCATTGGGTAGGTATTGTTAGGAATGGGGATTGTCGTTATTTCCTAAATATCGTGCACAAATAAAACTGACTTAGTTGTCAATTTGGTATTTAAAATAGAATTGAAACTGCTATTTCTGTGCATTTGAGAAGAACTGCCGAAAACAAAACCATTGATACATGTATATACGAAATCAAACAATGTATTTGATGGGCATTACAGTACCTTTTCAGTACTGGGTAGATGGATAGCTTCCTTGTTTCTTCTCATCTTTGTTGGTGTTAAACCTTGATGATTATTCATAGTGAAAGTGATTCATTCCATTGTCTCTTAATTGAATGATAAAGTGTCCAGGATTCAAATGATGTAGCAGTTAAGAGCTTGGTCAGTAATCATTTGCCCTTCATTGATTGACTAATCTGCTGAGTAACGCAGGTGATTGCCACTGAGTCAAAGCCATCTATCCATCGACTGGATGACCCCCTCTCCCTTTGTTTTCAACATCACAACAAAAATTGACTCAGTCTTTTGTTCTTCCTCGTCACATGACAAGAAGGTAGAAGGTAGCAACTTTGCCAGAGGCAAAAATTGTTGCAATAAGAATGCTCCTTGAAATAGTTTAAGCCTTTAAGACAGTTTTGAGATACTGTTTGTTTTAATGTTTGCCTTCAAATTATAGTCAGTTTCATATTTCAGGCTTTAGTAAGAATGCCTCCTCCTGGCCCTCATTTTTGGTTAAGACACTAAGTGGAGCTCTCTTAGCAACAGAAGATCTGTACATGATTGTAAGTTTAGAGAAAATGTCTGAAAAAATCGTTCCATTCAGTGTCCACTTTTCATCTCCAGGGACCATTTGCACAGTCAAAAAAAAATCCAAAATTTTGCTCTTTTTCTCATATCATTTTTATGTTTTTTTATTAATTTTAAAGATAATCATGTGATGACCATTATAAATATGTTGAATAATATTTTGAAAAGTAAGATGCTATTGGTCCTTGGCTCTGCAAAGTGGGCATTGTTGTTAATTTCACCTTCTGTTTCAGAAGAAAGGGTTTTGAGCAAAGGTATTGGATGCAATTCATGCAAAGGTCTGTACCATATTTTGGGTCATGTTTTAATACCACCTGTTGTCTCTTTATGCACTTGCATAGGATTCAAATTGAACCCGTCCTCCTGGCCGGTGTTTTTGCAACGAACGCTAAACGGAGCAAATACATGTATTGCACAAGAAACTTGTTTTCGGAAGGTAAGCCAGGCATGGCAATTTCTATTTTTGTGAATACCATCCCGGCTTTTGTTTTCATCTGTCATTTGGCGTCATTTATTTTCATAGTGAAACTACCCTTTGATAGATTAGCTCCAACAACTCATTTCTGTCTGGTGTGAATGTGGTAAATTTAGTCTTTGTCGTTTTTTTTAGTTCTTCGGCTGGACTTTAGGAGGCTAACGTTATTGCCTGTGTTGTCATTGTAGCGGGGTAATGAAAAATGACTCCGTGACATCATGATGGCGTTCCTCGCCTCAACACAGCATGTTGGGATTAAAATGGCTAAACTAAAATCGTAATAGTAATACCCTGATAATTCAGATTTTGAATTTTTCCAATTTATGTACAATTTGATGGTGGATACTACTGCTCTAGAATGAGAAGGTCACTGGGCTGCCAACAACTGGTAATAATATCTAATATGTAATATTTGGTCCTTTAACAAACAAGTCTCCAGGAGGGGATTTCCCAAGCAAATTACTACATGTTTGGTGTATATGCATGAATTGTAGGCAGGTGCTTCTTACTCCTAACAATGGTTAGATATGGCAAAGCAGGCTTAAAAGTATAGCATGCCTTCCTGGTACACTGGTGGTAAAATTTGGACCAATGAATAGACTAATAAGATTTGTTCAAACTTATTTAAAGCATTGGTGCCTCATACTTATCTGCATGGGTTCTTAGCATTTTCTCTTTCAGTGATTCTTTTTAAAACTTTATTGTCAAATGTTACATTTTCCTGAAATTATTTCTTGTAAACCCTTCTTGGTGTAGCTCACGTTTCTGGACATCATATTTTGTCTTCATATCAGAAAGGGGGGAACCTTTAACTCAGGTTGCTTATGATAGTAGCCAAAAAATCTTTTCTATTGACCCATTTGTGTAGACTGACGCTTTAAACTCAATTCAGCCTGCTCCTGTGATGATTGTGAATGTTTCCAAACAAGTTGCCTGGGCGTGTATAATCCATTATCTTGTCCCAGACAAGTCCTAAATTCCCACCTTAAATTCAGCAGCACCTCATGTGAGAGTGTACAGGTGGAAGGCACTGCAATCTCAAGGTTGTGAGTGTTTAGATGATCAACGATGAACAGTTTTTCGCCTTAGGATCCTTGATCTATGAACAATGATTACCTAAGATTATCATATCTTTTCTTCCACATGTTTTGGAAGATTCTGAAATATTCATATCTTCTTTCAGGAACCTCCCACACCAAAGAAAAACGTATTCAGTGAGGGTTTAAAACTTGAAGCGGTGGATCGCAAGAATCCTCATCTCATATGCCCGGCAACTGTTGGTGAAATCAACAAAGATCAAATCCATGTGACGTTTGACGGTTGGCGAGGAGCGTTCGATTACTGGTGTCGTTTCGACAGTCGGGATATTTTTCCGGTCGGGTGGTGTGCGAGGAACGGTCACCCGTTACAGCCTCCTGGACAGAAAGGTAAGTTTGGAGAGAAATGTTGGCATTGAGTCAACTCCGTAGAATGTGATCTGAGTTGAAAAACTTGCAAGCTGACAGGCTTCTCCTGCCAATAGTCCTAATCTGAGACTGAGTCCTGTTTAAATTTTGTTTTCAACCGATCTGGTGTTATACCATAGCAAAGTGCCAATTACGTTGTCATGTTTTTTCCAGGCCTACCTCAGTACAAAGTGAACAAACTCCTGAAGAATCCTGGTCTGACGTTGAATGTCCCCTCACACACAGCCAGTTCCCCAAGTCATACAAGTCCCAGCCAAATGACAGTACTGACAGGGTCGCCAGCCCCAGTAGACAAAGCCCGGGGAAGTCCGCCAGGGGTTCGAGGGAGTCCGTCAGGGGCCCGAGGGAGTCCGCCAGGGGCCCGAGGGAGTCCGCCAGGGGCTCGAGGAAGTCCACCAGGGGCTCGAGGGAGCCCACCAGGGGGTTATGTGGAAGTATCTGAACCAGACGTCACTTCCACCACACCACCACATGCAAGTAATACAGGTAGGTATCTGGACAAGCTGCGGAATAGTGCATGTATTTTGAGTGAGTGGGTTTAGGTACATGAGAAGCCCGTCCTAGACTATGTCAAACTTTGTTCTCTTGTGTTAAACCAGTTTTATTTTATTTTCAGTTTGTGTGCATACCAATTCCCACTGCGCATGTCATGCGTACCTGAACGCGCGGAAGGTTGAGTTTCTGCCGTGCCAGTTTGGTCCGGGGCCTATAATGCGAGTATTGAGACAGGTCATCCAGGCCTGTATAGATGCTGCTGTTCAAGATAAAACAGTATTCCACCGAGTGACCGATGGCTCAAGTAGGACTCATGTTGCTGGTGAGATATTTTTTGTATGTTTGGTCTTTTTGAGAGTATGTTGCACTATGTATTGCTGTTGTGATGATTGGCGTGGTTTTGAATGCAGGAGTCACTCCGCGCCACCATGGAACAAATAAACTTCATGTCATATCACCAGTTGTCCAAATGCCTGTACAATATGAACTATTTTTAGAGTCATGCATAAGTTATCAAATTTGGTTTTAGAATATTAAGGTTTAAGCAAATTCATTTGAACTTTTCAGTGACATATGGTGGCAAGACCCACACTCGGCACCTCCCGCACATTGATAAAGTCTCAGTATTCTGGAACTATTTGGAGGAATTCCTTGAGGCAATATGCAGTGAAAATCTGTTTTCTAGTCAACCCATATCTGCCGAGTCTCATATTCCCAAGTTAACACTGAAGATTGGTGCTCCCAAAGATGGTATGTATTCCTGTCTTTTAACTTTTATGTCAAATGCTTCAAGGATACGTTGTTACTTATATACTTGATGCAATAGCACTTTGAGTCACTGGAGATTTTATAGCAATTATCCAGTATTGCTGATCTATAAAGAGCCCAATGAGTGTTGCTTTCTCAACACCTTTTCTCCCCAAGAAGATTCTGGAACAATAACTTCTCTTCCCAGAGACTAACAATGTCAATAAATCACTGTTTTGAAGCTGTTTTTTGTTTGGAACTTTATTTGGCCTCTCTATTTTATTCTAATCTACAGTTGTTTCCTGTGTTTCAGAAGACGATGTTCCTTTGGCCGAGTTGCGTTCACATCCCGGCCCCAGTCATACAGTCTCCACACCACACACACCCCACACTCCGCACACGCCACACACACCAATGCATTCACCACACAATAGTTCACAGAGTCACTCACAGATGTCACCATCATCGGCGGGTGGGAAGCGGCGATGGTCAACAGAATCCGTTGGCGACGCTCATTCAAGGGTATATAGGGTACCGAAGACGCCAAGAAGGTCATCTGCATTTGAAGCTGAAGGTGAGAATGATTTTGGTCGTAAATTCACTTGATGTGTCTTCTTGAAGTTGACCTGTGTATTCAGGACATATCTCTACTGACAACTGCACTTGTCGTCATTCCCGAAGGTGTCCTTGATAGAGAAGTTCTACTGTATACATTTGATAGAACTTGTTCAGATATATCAAGTCAAAAGTCAAAAAGTGTATGTGGCGCTGAGTGGTTCTGCGATGCTGAAGAAGTGTCATTTGTTGTACCACTCCATTGATCAGCAGTAGTAAAATGGTTGAGAGCCATCTTCTTGCAAAAAGGCTTAAATACTGTTTTCATCTTGACAGCAAGTTCCACAACTTTAGATCTTCGACCAAAACTGCCTGATGATCCAGGAGATTGGACCATTGATGAAGTGATACGCCACGTAACGGAAACCGACCCGGGATTATCTGCACACTTGGATCTATTCAAGAAACACGTAAGTGTTGAATTGTGCATGTGTTTTGCATTCGACAACTGCATCATCTTCTCAGTCCTGTGAATGAAAGACTTCTCAGTCGTGCAGATATGAGGACTTGAGCTGTAGCTCTCACATGCCCCTTGGTTCCCTGCAGACTTATTTATGTCTATGTCCTCTTACCTTAGTTAAGTTGTTTTTATGAACTTATCCTCCAATCTTATAAACATCGTTTCATCTGCCGCTTTCCCTTTTCCAGGAGATTGACGGAAAGGCCTTACTTTTACTAAAGAGTGATATGATGATGAAGTACATGGGACTAAAGCTTGGACCTGCCCTCAAATTCTGCCACATAATTGAGAAGCTGAAAGCCAGAAAGTTCTAAGTTTGGAGCAATATTATGAGAGTGGATGTACATATTGAATTTTATATATTATTTTAAAGCTGACTGCTAAAAGGAAAGGTTATTCCAGATACATGTGTATGTTGTGTCTCCCCTTCTTTGGAATCCAGTCAGATTTCAATGGTACAGACTTTCCTAATCGGATCTTTGAAAGATACTTGATTTTAGTGGGTGCTGTTGATGTATTGAGCTGCATGGTTGTCGGTACAGCACACGGGACGTATTTACTGGGCATTAGGGAGTTGGAAAGCACTCTCTTGAATATGACACTCTTGGGTCTCTGCAAAGCTACGTACGTGTAAACATTCCTTTGACGGTTGAATACTGCTTGCAGTTGAAACACTATTAGCAGTTGAATGCTGTTAACAATTGTGCCCTTCAGACGAAAAACGATGTACGTATGCATCAGTTTCTTAGTCTTGAGATGTCGAAAAAATACTTGGTGACATTTCAAACCATTTTCATCAAAGACGACTTTCAAAATCAGTAACTACTTTTCGATAATGTTTGTATTTCATGAATAAGCAAGAAATCTAAAAGCTTACACAGGGTTTATTTGTCGCTAGGGCACAATTGAATATCAATTACTATCGATTACTTTTTACAGTAACTACTGTAGATGTCTCTGTTTGTTCTTGTGCACCTGTTAAACTAGTAGACCGACACTTCGTTGGTTACATGTCAATGTATGTTTTCCCATAAAATGGGCAGGTTTTGTGTGTGTTTTGTATTTTGGAGGATACAGTGCATGCCAGGCAATTTTTATAGTTTTTATGTGGGCTGATTTTTGTGTGCGCTGAGATTTGAGAGAGAAGTAAAAACCTTCACCATTTAATGTTTTAATATCTTGTGTTGTGGAAATTGTGCTGTTTACTTCTCAGTTTTCTCATACAATTCATTATCAAGGATTGATGAAAACTAAAAATTTTGAACATAGTGCACATAGTTTCATTCCTTTCTACCAAAGTCTCTACATCTCTATGTTGTGCTTATCATTCGACTGTTGCTACACTTTTGGGATGTTTTAGAACCTTTTTTCCACAATAATGTGATATATTTGGAGAGATGTTGTGGCAGGCTGTAAGTGAATACTGCAGCCGACTGATATGCTGAGGACTTCGCATGGAATGCAACAATGATGGACACCGTCATTTTGACACTTGTTTCCTCCAGAACATTGTTGAAATAAGGTTATTTTCTTTTCAAACATTGCTTAAGCCTACACCGCATGAAATATTTGGTGAAATTTGCCAATTTTGGTGCTATTTTATAGTTAAGAGGGTAAGCAATCATTTTAATTGTTGCTTTCAAAGACTTCCTTCTCAAAAATATAAATCTGATGACAGTTGATACTTCAGTTTAGAGGTAGGAAGAAACTAGGCTGTTGGAGAGGGTCACCCTGTTCACATGAGCTGAGCTAGCAATTCGAACAATGTTCACTGGGGTACTTCTCTGACAGCTCAAAGTGAGTAGCACTTTCCAGAAAAAGAATGCTTGTTTTCTATTTTTGAGAAGGGGTTTATTACAGCCATGAAACCTGAGTGTGCAGATCACCAGTTAATTGGAATTTCAAGGAACACATTTTATTTGGTTCTGGGGATATGTACAGAAGCATGTACTTGTATGACACCAAGTTGGTGTCAGTCTGAGAGTCACATAAGCAAGGTTCGACATATTTTTTTGTAATTTTTTGCAAGTTGTACATATAAGTATATAAATGTTATTCATGTCTGTCGAGAGTATATACTTTGTGCATGTACATGTCCTCTGAAATGTATTGTCATATGTGCATGTTACCGGTACATGAGTTAAGCATGTTAAGGCAGGTATGAGCAGGGTTCTGGGTTGTAAATATGGAGTGAAGTCGTCATGTTTAGTTTGAGGGCCATTTGTGGCAGATTTGTTCTGAGGTACTATGCCCCTCACTTGAGCAATTCACATAATTTTCAGGCAAGTCACATATGTATGTCTGTGGCCTCTTAAAGTACCATGTATGTAAAGTGCTGTGTACAGTTTTTGGGAGTCCTGTGGTTTACAATAATTATTGTATGTTAATGTGTGCAATTAGCCAGTTTGAAGTGGCATGTACATACTTTGATACAGTGGTACAGTTCACACTTGGTGGTCATCAATTTCATTCATTTCATTTCAAAAACATTCTGTTGATATTGTACAGCACCACATGTACATGCAAAGTCTTTACGTGCATGTGAAGGGAGAATACTCAGTAATCACACGTTTTGGCCCCCCCCCTTCCCCCTACATATACATAGTATAGTCAAGTCATTGTGCAATCCAAGATTGGTCCCAGGAAGTGAATGGCGTGGAGGTAACCGTATCGGCTAACAGTGAAAACTGTTTGCCGGGCCGACCAGTGTATTGTAAATTGAGTGAGTTATCCCTGTGTTTTCCTTTAGAGCTGGCCTCTTTAACAGTTGTTTGGTTTTCTTTATGACCAGGTTTCACTTCCTAAGATCTTTGTTACTATGAAATGAACCCAAAAACAGTGTACTGTTTTCTGTTTCCTATTCTGTTTTTATTCTGTTACATTTGTACTTACTGTATCTGTTCCAAGCCACCGTAGGGGGGCTGTCCGTAAGTCCTGAATAATACTGTTTGAAAACATCTTGTTGTAATATGGCCTTTTCAGTTGTATTGACGAAAGCAGGCACACAGGCTGGTAATGGGGGTGGGAAGTTTGAAAATGTAAATTTTGTCCATGTCTCTTGTCCTACTTTAAAAGTCCCTGTGGAAAAATTTAGTCCCAAATGAATAATCCTAGTTCCAAATTAGACTGTGTACATGGTTTACAATGCGTTCATAGTTCACACACTCTGCAATCATGATAGGTTTTTTTCAATGTAGCTACAATCATGATAATTTAGGATAAGCACAGCATTTCAAAGTTACATTTTATTACCAATCATGTTCACTACTGTACATTCTTTAGTTCTGTTAGATAAATGTACACTAAACCAACAAAGTGATCTCATATAATGATATATGTTGAGTTATCTTTTTTCTCTCTATGGCCCTATCTGACCCTACTCATTTTCAAAGTGATGTGAGATTTGTCCGAGACAAATTTGCGGACAGTCTCCTCCAAGATGGGATCCCCCTCCAAGACATTCATATCTGACTGACTTGAAGACAGAATTGGTCTTAGTAAAGAGTTTTGGTATCCTCCTCAGTCCTCTCTCAAGAGACAAGATTCTCCTCTGATCTGAGACATTTGTCCCTGACGGATGTGGTGACAACATCCGAATGTGTTATGTCCCGGATGGAGCAAATACTTGTAGAAAGACTGTCTCCTCCAAAAAGAATGGACTTGAAAACCAGCGTCTCATTCAAAAGGTGGAACCTCCTAAGACAGCTCTGTCCAAGGCACACACATGAAAACAGTCCTTCTCCAAAGGGTGAGATTCTCCTTTAATATGCACTGTCTGAGACTGATGTGAAAAAATCCACCTTCAATTAAAGACATTTGTCCCAGACAGATGAAGACAGTCTCCTCCAAAAGGGGTGATCCAACTCAAAGACATTCATCTATGAGTGATCTTTGAAGACAGTATTTTCCAAAGGGTTTTGAGATTCTCCTCAAGAACCCCTGATTTCCTCAGGATGATACATACAAGGTCAGAGCCATGTCCCATATACAGATATGAAGAGATATTTCCCATACAGATATGAAGAGATTCTCATTCAAAAAGTGATATCCTCAGCAGAGACCTTCGTCCTGGACAGACTTCTCCAGAAGGCGAGATTGTCCTTAGATATTCATCTCTAACTGAACTGAAGACAGCATTTTCAAAAGAATTTTAAGATCATCCTTAGCCTTGGACGGCCAGCCATGAACGGCCTTCTCTTAAAAGGCGAGATATAAAGATACTGTATCTTCCGAATGTGTGATGTCCTCCTCAGAGGGACCCTTGTCCCAGGTGGGTCAGATATGAAGGCATTGAGAGAGAAACGTCACAAGAGGAGTTCTGTCCCGCCAAGTACATACATATAGACGTTGTCCCAGACATATCTGAAGACTATTTCCTCCAGATGGTGTGATCCACTTCAAAGGCCACTTTGAAGACAGGTACATGTATCCTTTGAAACGTTTTGAGATTCCTGTCGGGGCATTATTTGTCTCCTTGAACCATTGTCCGAGGCAGATAAGAGGAAAGCCTTCTTTAAAAGGCAAGATGCTCCTCTAAAAGACTTTGTCCGAGACAGATATAAGGAAAGCTGTCTTCAAAAGGCAAGATGCTCCTTTAAAAGACATTGGGTGATATGAATAAAGACTAGCAAATCTAAAACTCCATGTACAGTTAAGCTTATACACTTGGCCTTTCAGTACAAAATTATGACAAAAACATTTGCTAGTCTTTATTCATATCACCCATTGTCCGAACCAGATATGAGGTCAGTTATCTTCAAAATGCAAGAAGCTCCTTAAGACGTTGTCCGAGACAGATATGAGGAAAGCCGTCTTCAAAAGGCAAGATGCTCCTTTAAAAGACATTGACAGAGACAGATACGAGGTCAGTTTTCTTCAAAAGGCAAGATGCTCCTTAAGACCTTGTCTGAGACAGAAATGAGGAAAAGCTTCTCCAAAAGGCAAGATGCAAGATGCGTTAAACATTGCCTGGGACGGATATGAAGACAGCCCTCTCAAAAAGCCGAGGGCTCCTCATTGTCCGAAACAGATGTGAAGACAGTTTCCTCCAAAAGGTGGAATCCACCTCAGATATATTCATCTCTGACGGGTCAGAAATCGATATTTTTGAAAGGTTTTCAGATCTTCATCAGCGGCAATATTTGTATCAAGGGGCGAGATTGGACAGTCTTTTCCATATGTGTGATCCTCCTCAGACAGAAATGAGGAAAAGCTTCTCCAAAACGCAAGATGCTCGTTAAACATTGCCTGGGACGGATATGAAGACAGCCTTCTCCAAAAGGCGAGGGACTCCTCATTGTCCGAAACAGATGTGAAGACAGTTTCCTCCAAAGGTGGAATTCACCTCAGATATATTCATCAGCGGCAATATTTGCATCAAGGGGCGAGATTGGACAATCTTCTTCAAATGTGTGATCCTCCTCAGACAGAGGGACATCCAAGACGGATTGGACATGAAGACAATCTCTTCCGAAGGGCGCGCGAATTCTCCTGAGATATATATGAAGACTGATCCACTCAAAAGAGTAGATACTCCTCGGATATTTCTTCCAGACTCTCCAAAGACAAGAACCTTCTCAGATTGATGGATTAATGGCTAACTGATATGAAGACAGCATTCTCAAAAAGGTGAAAAGATCGATCCTGCGTATCCTGGACAGGAAGACAGTCAGGTTGCCACTGATATTAAGACAGTCTCCTCCAAAAGTTGTGATCCTCTTTCGGAGACATTCGCCCCAGCATTTTTCTCCAAAAAGGAGACATTTCTCAGAGTGACATCGTCGTGAGGACAGACTCCGACGAAGTCTCTGGAGACATTTGTCTAGCACCAATCATTATTTTCCATGAAAGAAATAGAAGAGTTTAGATAAGAGAATTACATGGATGTCCTCTGGTCACAATCTTTGAGTTATTTCGTGTGGTCTTCATCTCCCATTCAGGGACTTTTTGGATGATTTATGAGTCAGGTTGTCATGTTGGATTGGTTTACCTCAAAATGAACTAGCCTTTTGTGTAGTCTTTTCCTCTCTGAGGGACATGTAAGCACACATCACTTAAAGGTCAAATGATATTATTATCCAGTGTGAAGAATCGGCCAATTGCGAATCGGGCACACATTTGTGGCATGCAATGACCAAGATCACGATAAGGCAACAAACATTTATAGGGCAAAATGAATCTTTATTCAAACTACATGTGCACGTGCCAGTACATATTGAACATGATAGTCAGATAGATGATTGATCACACGCTGGGAGTACAAGATCTTTTGGTATCTACAATTAAGTAAAACTTCACCTTAATCAAGGGAGACAGTCACAACACCATGAGGGTCAGCTTCTTAC